>NW_015559338.1:316-802 GCF_001515605.1 Sinocyclocheilus anshuiensis | reverse complement strand
ACTAATTTGCATATTCATAGATCCGCGTATAGAAAATGAGGCAAGAGTGTAGAGTTACATTCAAGCTATTTTAAGACCGCGGTCAAGCCAACCAATAGTATCCAGCTGCAGACCCGCAGCACCAGCAGTTTCAGAACCACAGCCATAGAACCGCAGCCACAGAACCGGAAGTGAGGGGTGGAGCTTACTTTTTTTAACAGAGTAGCGCCACCTTACGGTTTTTAAGGGGTAATTTGCTTTTATTACACACGATACGTCATACTTTATGTATGTATGCATTTTATAATGACATATTAAGCATTTTAGAAACATTAATCTTGTGTAATTTAGTTGTAGACCTATACAGTTATTCGTTTCATTGTATTATGCGAGTAATTTCCTGTTTGTGATATTAAAAACAATGTCTGAAGCTTCTGGGCATTTTATATGAAATATACTTTAATCACAAGATTCAAAATAAATGTTTACTCCAAAGTCAAGAACACG
>NW_015559338.1:0-163 GCF_001515605.1 Sinocyclocheilus anshuiensis | reverse complement strand
ATTATTTAGATAAATGTACAGATATGTTTATTAGTGTGCAGATATGTTATTTACAAAGTGTGCAGTTTAATATAAGTATAACTATGTTGTGATGGACGATGTATAATTATGAAATAATTATTATATATAATAATTATATTTATATTATATAATAAATATTATA
>NW_015559337.1:190-527 GCF_001515605.1 Sinocyclocheilus anshuiensis | reverse complement strand
CTGCCTGGAGATGCTGGCCGTGCTTTATGCACTAAGACACTTCCACCCAGACCTAAGAGGTCACCATGTGTTGGTGCGAGCAACGACAACACAGCGGTGGTCTCTTACATCAACCACCAGGGAGGTCTGCGCTCACGCCGTTTGTCAAACTAGCGTACCAGATCCTTGTGTGGTCCCAGGGCAAACTTCTCTCGCTGAGAGCAGTTTACATCCCTGGGCATCTCAATTTGGGAGCAGACATCCTGTCGAGGCAGGGAGGGACCGAGGCCCGGGGAATGGATGCTTCACCCCATGGTGGTGAAGCAGATATGGAGAGTTTTTGGCCAGGCCCAGGTGG
>NW_015559337.1:0-155 GCF_001515605.1 Sinocyclocheilus anshuiensis | reverse complement strand
ACTCATATGACATCGCACTGTCCCCTCTGGTTCTCTCTGAGTCATCCAGCTCCACTAGGACTGGATGCCATGGTACAGACTTGGCCGAGGCTTCGTCTGTACGCCTTTCTCCCGATCGCTCTGCTCCCAGGAGTTCTGGAGAGAGTGCGCCGGGA
>NW_015559336.1:678-889 GCF_001515605.1 Sinocyclocheilus anshuiensis | reverse complement strand
CAAATATGCTACTAATTGCTTAATCACATTATATGTTAGTGCGAATTCGTGAAACACTGTCGAGCCGCTCTTGACAGTCGCGGCAGCACGGTTTCATGTTGTTTCCAACCGCGTGGCAAGATTTTTTTTTTTTTCATCCCTAATTGATGGATGTCTAAAATATAAAAATAAGGAGAAGCCTAAAACAGGCCCGAGGCCCTGCCCGCGTCTT
>NW_015559336.1:0-371 GCF_001515605.1 Sinocyclocheilus anshuiensis | reverse complement strand
CCCGCGTCAAATCACGCTTCCGTGCGCGTCTTACAGACTGCAACTTACAATCGCAACTTCCTCGTGCTTATTCCGTTCGAGACGAATTTCACAAAATTGGTCAGCTCCCGACAGCATCAGGTGTTTTATTAATGGTGAGTATAATTATTTATTTATTTATTTCAATGAATGTAATCGATTAGATATCATAAGATTTAAGCTATAATAGATTTTATAAATCTGGTTGGTTTGTATTGGTGACATAATATGTAAATGATATGCGTGCGGCCCGTGAGACTTGCACTTGGACCACAGTGCGGCCCAGTGGAAAAAAAGGTTGAGAACAACTGTTCTAGAACAATGTGCATTTATGTTAAAATTGTAACATAAAT
>NW_015559335.1:0-514 GCF_001515605.1 Sinocyclocheilus anshuiensis | reverse complement strand
TCAGCAAACCGTGGAGAACGATTTGGATACTGCTATAAGAAACATTGCAGAGACCTGATTTAGATTAACACGGGAAGGCTAGTATAAGAAACATATTGCAGAGACATGATTTAGATTCACACGGGAAGGCTAAACTTTATTCCAACGTCTTGCAAAGGTTTTTAACTATAGTAAAACAAGGCGATTTGGAGAGTAGTACTTTAACTCTTGCACTCCCAAAACAGGATACCATTCATACCGAAGCACCTGCTATTGCACCTGTTAGCGCACCTGCTACCGCATCTGTTAGTGCAACTACTCCGTCGCCTAATAATGATGCTGGAGAGGATCATATTGTCAATGAAATCTTAAACAATGTACCGCAAAGGAGTTTAAAAAACATAAAATTCATTTTGAGTAAAATGTCTAATGCTAAGCAAGTGTCTTCATTGACAGATTCTGGCGAGTTTGTATTTAAAGGGGGCGTACCCTTACAAAAATGTCCTGTGGTATTCCATATGATAAAACATCAAAT
>NW_015559334.1:455-843 GCF_001515605.1 Sinocyclocheilus anshuiensis | reverse complement strand
GGACTCAAAGAGGTTCTGTACAAGTGCAAGGACTCCTTCGCAAAGTTCTCCCTCCTGACCAACCTGACCAACATCCACAGTGTGTGCATCCCGACAAACCCAAACGCACCACCCACATTTGTGCGACAATACAAGATCCCAATAGCGTCATATGAGCCAGTGCAAGAAATCGTTGACTCCATGCTGGAAAAGGGGGTCATCTGGCCCTGTAACAGCACGTACTCTGCCCCGATATGGCCAGTTCTAAAGCCCAACGGCAAATGGCGGCCCACTATCGACTATCGCAAATTAAACCAGCAAGTACCCTTATCGCGATGGCCTATGACTCAGTTGGACCAAGAGATTCCCAAAATCAAAGGCTCAACGATCCTTTCCACATTGGACATCG
>NW_015559334.1:0-169 GCF_001515605.1 Sinocyclocheilus anshuiensis | reverse complement strand
CAAAGAAATCGATCACGTCCTGAACCAGCTGACAACAGCAGGAGCAAAGATCGCCCTCCACAAAGGACAATGGTGCAAAACCAAAGTGAAATATATCGGCCTGCTAGTCGGACGAAACGGCATTGAACCACAGTCCAGTCGCACCCAAGCAATGCAAAACATAAAGACA
>NW_015559333.1:0-904 GCF_001515605.1 Sinocyclocheilus anshuiensis | reverse complement strand
TGATTAATTCATCCAAACTTTGACAAATTCCGTGACATTCCGCGGTATACAGTAAATGGATTCCACAATTCCATCTGTGTTTTCCGCATCGCATCTTTCCATGAAAGAGGGAAACTTAAAGAAAACATCTTTCTTACTCCAAATTAAAGGACGCTACATAGTAAAACATTTTTAAAGATAAAATGTCTGATTTTTATTTTGTATAATTATTTTATATGATTTATTTAATTATTATACCCTTAATCCATTACACAAGCTAGCTTAGTTTAATAATAATTATTAAGCTTTTATTTTAAATTAATATAAACATATCGCATATTATTTATATGTTTATATTAATTTAAAATAAAAGCTTGATAATTACTATTAAACTAAGCTAGCTTGTGTAATGGATTAAGGGTATAATAATTAAATCATATAAAATAATTATAAAAAATAATCATCTCTAAAAATCTGACAATTTTATCTTTAAAGAGGTTTTACTATGTAGCGTCCTTTAATTTGTAGGAAGAGAAACTGAGGGAGTGGCTTTATTGCGTCAGACGTGTCTCTTTGCTTGAAGCTGATTGGTCAAATTTCGGGTTGAGATCTCTAAACCAGAACATAACCTGCGGTGCTTAAGTTACTATGGTGATGAACACGGGGGCCAGAGGTGGCACCGGCCCCCCCTGAAATTTGGCTGGCCACGTGTCTACGTGGTGGCCAGGGGTGGCACCGGCCCCCCCTGAAATTTGGCTGGCCACCCCAGGTGCCCCCCCTACCAAATGTCTTGCCATAGGCTTGTTTTTAGTAAATTTCTAATTTTAGGCGGTTTCTATAGTGTGATCTTTATGACAATGTCGAGAGCGCATAATATTATGCGATCCATGTGCGCGAGGACGAATCTCTCCACTTCCAAGCGGAT
>NW_015559332.1:0-1352 GCF_001515605.1 Sinocyclocheilus anshuiensis | reverse complement strand
GCACATTGTCGGTATTGTTAGTGATCGCCGTTGTGTCACGCATTTGTGTTGATTATTAAATATTAAATCTTTGTTGATGGTTATGACATGGGTAGTGAGGTAATTTGTGGTCTCGTCCGAGTAATTTAGAGATAATCTGTGCTCGGCGGTTAATTTGGGTCGTACATCAACTCTGCGCTTTTAATTCAAAGCTTTGTTGTGCAAAGTCAGATCTCGCTTTGCACGATCCTGCTTGTTCAACAGCCATCGGGAGTCCAATCAAAGGTGAGGCGGAGCATAGGAAATGACTCATTTGCATTCTCGTTAATATGCAGATACTCTTATTTTTGAACATAAATCACAAAACGCCGCAAGAGCGGCTCTCATTCCATTGCAGCGTTTGATCATCTTAAAACAAGTGAAATGCCATTAATCATTCAATACTAAATGCGTCAACAGTTTTCTTGAACTAATATAAGGCAGAGAAACTCATTAATCAAAAGAAGAATAAATCAAATGAAAAACAAAACCACCGAATGTGGCCTTTTGGAAGTGGAAAAACTAATCCGAACAGCATATGCATCTACAGATGTTGGGTTTTCTTAATTTCTTCATTTTATGAAGGAAATTGGCAGTACAAAACTCTAGGGCGTTGTTATGCAGTTTCTAAGGTGTTCTGAGTGTTGTTTAGAATGTTCTAAAGTGGTTGCTAGGGTGTTCTGAAAGGTTGCTAGGTGGAATTCTGTATGTTCATTATGACATTTACACATTTAGAATCTAGTTTAGAATTAATAGTTTGTTAAAATCCCATATTAAGCACTAGTATGTAGGGTTATTTTGCAACATTTTGTTAACCGAAATAAAGCTGATACTGAATAAAATATAAATATTAGATTGAAGACTTAATTCGAAATTAAAAAAAAAAAAAAATAGAAATGTTGCATTGGCAACTAACTGAAATAAGTTGAAGTTGAAGCAATAAATCTGCTAACTGGAAAAAAAAAAAATTGAAATAAAAAAAAATTAAACCTAAATAGTCATCTTTAAACTAAAAATAATAAAACAAAAAATAATAAAATTGACAAAGCACATAAAATTACACAAAATTACTAAAAATTTAACCAAAATTAAAATGAAAACTGAAAAAAATAAACATTATATTTCTTTATCATTTTGTGCCATATCAGCAACAAAGGCTTATGGCAAACTCAAGATTTACGGAAAACTCTAAATAAAAATACTTAAATGAATTGTATACAATAATTTACTAAGCAAGTAAATAAATAAATAAATATGCAGTCTATCAAATTGACATTTGATTAAAAAAAAAAATCTTATATTTTCCAGAGACACTTTTTTTTTTTTTTTTTTTT
>NW_015559331.1:1270-1503 GCF_001515605.1 Sinocyclocheilus anshuiensis | reverse complement strand
TACTGGAGAAAGCACACTTTTCTTGGCGTTAAGTCTTAACCCCAGTTGTTTCGTGTGAGCAAGAACGACATCTCGATGTCGAACTGGCATCCGCTCTGACTGAGCTAATATCAACCAATCGTCGATGTGGTTGAGTCGTAAAAGTGTGGGGTGAGAGTGCAAGGCCAAAGGAAGAACCAGTATTGGTAGGCTTTTGCCCCCAAAAGCAAACTCAGCAACTTCCTATGATGAGG
>NW_015559331.1:0-399 GCF_001515605.1 Sinocyclocheilus anshuiensis | reverse complement strand
GAGGGCACTGAGGAGAGACGGGCACCGTGTAATGCGGTGTGAACCTCTCTTCCCCGGAGGGGCCTGCCCTCCGAGGTCCTGAGCCACAGCATCAGGACTCTCATAGCTGAAGTCTCCTATTGAAAACGACGGCCCTCAGACCCACGTTGTCTGTTAGGAAGACTAGACCAGAGCCTGCTCGGGGCAGGACCCAATGAAGCACACTTGGCAGGGGCTCCCACACCGCCAGGTGACCTCCTAAGGGAACCAGTCTCGCGAGACTGGCCTGTGGTGTGCCTAGAGCAGCTAGCTCAGTGCCCTGAAGCAGCGGACCGGCAGGGGATGACCGTACTAGCTGCTCTAGATAACTCCGTGGAGGTAGCGAGCCTCTTAGTACCGCTACATTTCCGGGCGGTAACT
>NW_015559330.1:0-832 GCF_001515605.1 Sinocyclocheilus anshuiensis | reverse complement strand
ACATACAAACGTTCTGTATTATTTTAAGCAAACTGCATTTAGTTAGAATTCAATGCAAAAATATTTAAACTGTCACATCCTACTTGCACAACTACTGAACAAAAAAGGAGAGGTTAATATTGCCTGTGTGGCTGCATTTGTATAGTCAGTAATTGTTGATAGAACAAACTATATGCAAAACCAGATGCTGGTGTAATATATTAAGCTGTGGATAATCCATATCAGCATCTCGCCTGAAAAACGCTGCACCACCAAAGCGCTGTTACATAGTTTGCATAGACGAGGGGGAACATTGATCCTTGATCCATTCTTATATTTTCATGAAACTTTCAACAATGAGGGCAAATGTGTGCAGTGACTGAAGAAAACATTGCTGATTACTCTGATTCACTGATTTATATTTGAACGTTATTTTAGATGTATGATGATGATAATATTCTTTTACTTGCAGATCTTACTAGATGATGAGACATGCAATGGAAGTGTAAGTATTGTTTTTTTTCCTGTGAAAAGCGATCTCTCCTATTGAAGCATTATCGCATAAAACATGGAAGCTACTCTCGAACATGTCCAATTCCATGCCTTCACACAGACTGTGTTCATTCAAGTCTTTTAATGCGTTGAAGGTACATTTGACACGAAATCATTCCCAACATGTGAATGCACAACTAAAAAAAACATGCACAGACAAATCCAAATTAAACCCTGCGGCTCGTGACGACACATTGATGTCCTAAGACACGAAACGATCAGTTTGCGCGAGAAACCGAACAGTATTTATATCATATTTTACCTCTAATATACCACTATGTCCAACTGTCTTTGGGCACGC
>NW_015559329.1:0-965 GCF_001515605.1 Sinocyclocheilus anshuiensis | reverse complement strand
CAGTGCAAACTCTCTGCATCTCTGGGTGATATTCATGCCTATGATTCCAGGGGGCGTTGGATCTGGCTCAGCAGTGTCTCCGTCTCGGACGATCAAAAACCCACACTCAGGTATAGTTAGCCCCATCACCTGGATGTCCAATTCAACGCTTTTATCTTCAGCCCAGTTTCTCTCAACCTTTTAAACACAGTTTCAAGGTGCACCAGATATTTGTGAAAGGTGGATGAGTACACCAACAAGTCATCTAAGTAGATGAGCACAATTTAGAACACGAAGTCACTCATGCTAGCTTGCATGAGCCGCTGGAACGTTGAGGGCGCATTGCATAGCCCGACAGGGATCTGCCTGTATTCATAGAGGCTAACTGGAACACCCCCAATGTGAATATCAACTTCAGGGCACTTGCCAACTGCACGCTCCAGGAAACGTTCTTTTGTTAATGTACTACATCTTGAGCCTTCTGGTTTTCCTCGCATTGCTCGGCTCACAGCAATGGAGGGGCCCCGTTTCCCTGCTCCACTGAACCTGTGGAGGCAGTGGACTGGCTTTTGGAACTACGTGGTACAGGACACTGTCTAGCTACATGTCCCCACCCCTTCACACCTTAAACAGATGTGTTGGCCATCATCTGTATACTTGGGCTTGACTTTGGGCTTTCCACTCTGGCTACCACTGGAATGGGCCTTTTGTACAGTGATTCACGAACGGCATTAGTGAGTTCTCCAATAGCTTTACCCTGCTGAGTTATAATTTTTACTACCTCCTGCAAGGCCACCGTTATGTCACTTTGTGCAGAACTGACTGAAATTGAAGGCTCTGCCATCTCCCCAGAACATGTACTCACAATATTCCGAGTCCTGGCCACATTAGCACCACGGGGTCTGTCCTCCCCAACCCACATCATGGCCTCTTCGTGGACGTCAAATAAGGTGGACTGAGGCTTTTCTCTGACAAGCTTGCGTAGC
>NW_015559328.1:0-516 GCF_001515605.1 Sinocyclocheilus anshuiensis | reverse complement strand
CAGAAATTAACTTTACATTTGAATTCAAACACTGTTTAAACTAAACTTAAAATAAATGAGTGGTAAAGTTAGAGAGAAGAGGGGGTGAGTGGTAAAGTGAGAGAGAAGAGGGGGAGAGAACCCTGATTAAAAATAAAAATTAAAATAACAAAAAAAAAGGAACAAAACAAACAAATAAACAAAATTATAAAAGTAATAAAAGATAATAAAGTAAAACAAAAATAGTACTGGATATGAAAAACTAATACAAAAACAAGAAATAAAAATAAATGAATAAATAAAATTAAAAATAAAACTGCAGGTAACTAGAATGGCTGGAATGATAATGACTAACGAAGCAGAAGGGAAATTAAAATAAAACAAAAGAGTACCAAGTCGACCTAGCAGAGAATGCCCACAAGGGGCAGTGGGTGCGCCCACCCACGGTGAAAACAGGAAGGTGGAAGGAGTTCAAGAAGTGTTAGATACTTGAACAGCCTGCCCTCTAGTGTTAGTTTAAGGTACTGTGCCTTAACT
>NW_015559327.1:0-861 GCF_001515605.1 Sinocyclocheilus anshuiensis | reverse complement strand
ATGGCTTGTGTCACTTCAGAGTTCCTACTGGCGGTGCGAATGCAAAGGAAAATGGCCCTAGGGCAGTGGTTCTCAAGCCTGTCCTGGAGTACCCCTTGCCGGACAGTAACCGTCTACTAGAGCAGTGGCTCTCAAACCTGTCCTGGAGTACCCCCAGCCTTGCACATTTTGTATGTCTCCCTCATCCATCACACCTGATTCAACTCATCAGCGGAGACTGCATGACCTGAAGTGGGTGTCAGATATAGGGAGACATACAAAACGTGCAGTGCTGGGGGTACTTCATGGAGAGGTTTGAAAACCACTGCCCTAGGTGAACATTTAGTTCTCGGGGAACCACCCTGGTGGCTAGTTCCTAAAACCAAATTCCTATAACTACCCAGTGCGACAGGGGCTAATGTCACCCTCAGGGTCCACAGTCCATAGTCCGCCCGCACCCGCACTCGCCCACCAAGAGTTGTCTCGTGCCGCACCCTGTTGCGTTGGGTCCCGCGGTACTCCAGCGGGCGGCGGGAGTGCAGGTCTCTAGTCCACAGCCTTTCTTGTCTGATGAAAGTATTTCTAATTAAACGTAGCAACATACTGACTGGCAGAATTGTTCTTAAAGCAAGTTCATGACCCTATTACGTACCATCCTCCAATCTTAATCTGAAAAATGTTTTGTCATCTGTTAGAGAGTCAACTTTTTCCTGAAGATGAAGAATCTTCTGCTTTTGTATCTCTATTGTCTGTTTTGCTTTGTCAAGAGCAATCTGTAAAGTGGGTACACCATATAAAAAAGAAATACAAAATATGTAACTTGGCTGAAAGCAAAATAAAAAAAAAAGTGTCTCACTTGAATTAGGCCTAATTCAATTAATT
>NW_015559326.1:0-949 GCF_001515605.1 Sinocyclocheilus anshuiensis | reverse complement strand
CACGGTCTGGTGTGATAAGATTCATTTCAAAAATCGAAAATGATAATCCTAACTTCTCATAGTCAGCTAAATACTTAATTTAATTCCTCAGAATTAAATGCAGCCAAACAACCAAATGAGTAAACACGGTCTGGTGTGGTAAGATTCACATCAAAAACTGAAAATGATGTAATACACGCGTTGCCTGATAGATTCATTTCAAAAATCGAAAATTATATATCTAACTTCTCATAGTCAGATAAATACTTAATTTAATTCCTCAGAATTAAATGCAGCCAAACAACCAGACGAGTAAACACGGTCTGGTATGATAGGCTTCATATCAAAAATTGAAATGATGTAATTGTTACGATCCCATCCCCAGTCTAGGGTTGGGAGTGGGAGTAACAGGTTTACTAAAACTTATACGGAAGAAAAAAAACGTGGAGGAATCACTCCAGTCCTCTGCTCCAAAAAAATGCAAACACAAACCACCTAGTTTGGCAAACTTACTTTATTTAGGAAAGCCAGAATTGTGGAAGTAATAAATGTCTTCAGGAGAGAGCCTGGCCAAAATAACAACCAAAATAGCAGCTGACTAACAGGAGGAGTACTAAATAACCTATGCGATTAAAGGAAAAGAAATCAACAACATAAGCTTTCCTCAGCTCCCTCACTAACCAAAAACAGGGATAAACAGGAGTACAAAATCAAATGGCACCCTCTCCCTACAGCTTCCAACCTAAGCACAAACCAAAATGAGTTGCATTACCTTTTAATACCGTAACAAGAAAAGTAAGATTAAAGTAAATGTATATACACTATATGGTTACAACGCAATCAGCTAGTCAACGGGGATACAACTCACTTTCAGACGTATTCACTTAACAGATAAATATTTAAGTTACCCCTTCAATCAACAGAAGTCTTAAAGAGAAAACACCCAACACAAGTCTGGAGCAGGGGAGAA
>NW_015559325.1:0-518 GCF_001515605.1 Sinocyclocheilus anshuiensis | reverse complement strand
TATAGAGCGGAGTATCATCAGCATAACAGTGAAAGCTAACACCGTTAATATTAATATTAATACGTATATTAAATATTATTAATATTAAATGACACATATTAATACGTTAATATTAGCTGGTTCAGTCCCAACACCTACCAGGAAAATGAAGATGAAACAAGGGTGGACATTTCAGCAAGACAATGCCAAACACAGTCAAGGAAACTCTCAGTTGGTTTCAGAAAAAGAAAATAAAGCTGCTAGAATGGCCCAGCCAATCACCTGACTTCAATCCAATAGAAAATAAGAACTAAAGATCAGAGTTCATAGAAGAGGCCCACAGAACTTTCGAGAGTTGAAGACTCTGTGGAAGAATGGGCCAAAATCACACCTGAGCAATGCATGCGACTAGTTTCTCCATACAGGAGGCTTCTTGAAGCTGTCATTACCAACAAAGGCTTTTGCACACAATATTAAATAAATTTCAGTAGTTAAATACTTTTTCCCTGTGTCATTTCATTTTATTACACATAACTTAA
>NW_015559324.1:32071-37177 GCF_001515605.1 Sinocyclocheilus anshuiensis | reverse complement strand
AGCGACTTAAGACTGCTTTTGTGCTCCAGGGTCACATATTGTAATGTGATAATGGCTATTTTTGGAAAACATAGTTAATAAAATACTACACAAATGAAAGCTGATTCATCTCATGCAGAGTAATAACAGAGAGATGATGTTTGAGATTCATTGGTTTAATCGTCCAGTAGAGACTAATGACCGATGAGCGCAGCGTGAGGCCGTCTGAAGCCGTTTCTGGCTCTCATGGCGTCTTTGATTCGCTCGACCTCCTGCTGGTAGCGCCGGCGGTCCTTCATAGCTCCTTCTTTGGCTTCTGTCAGCGCATCCTCCAGCGCTCGAACCCGATCCGCCGTGGAGCGAAGACGCTTCTCCAGCTTCGGAAGCTCGCAGCGCAGATCTGCATTATCACGAACCAGCTGAGAGACGGCACAGAATCATATCAGGCCATGAACATATATATCATATACAGTCAAACCAAAGACACCTTCAGCATTTCTCACATTATCACAGTTTATTCGCTATAGTTTAGAAAATGGTAATAAAATATGAGAAGAACTAATTCATCTTGATAATGTCAGATACCTTTGTTAGAAAGGTATGTAATGGATTCGGTTGAATTGCTGTCAGTTTTTTTCAACTGCTTACACATAAAATCTTTACTTGTCACACAATTTCTGAAAGCAGAAGCACACACCAAATCTGCAAAACCATGTGCTAATTCTGGGCCTTTGACTCAAACACAACACACAATTCTCTATGTAACACACTTAAATCTAACAGGAATTAATATTATGGCAAAGGTGTTTGCAGATGTTTGCTTTTGAGATGCTTCATTTTGCAAGAGATGCAAGGCATTTTGCATTTTGTGCGTGCAAATATTTGATTTGTGTGTAAAGTTTTGAAAAAAGAGGCAAAGTTTTGAAAATGTGTGTAAGCAGTTGAAAAAACTGTAAGCGCACAATTAGATCAAACCAATTTAGCTCAACCAATTACCAAGCAATGCTTCATTTAGTTCAGTCTGTGGTGTAAAAAGATCACATTAGCAATTAAGCAAAACATGCTCAGGTCAAATTTTCCTGGTAGTCCACTGTATGAAGAATGTTTGTGTATAATATATCACATTTGACTTTATTTGGCTATCCTCACTTAGATAAATGAACTGTAGTGTCCTTCACCCACTAGTAAATAAAATATCTGGTGTCTGAATAATTTTTGGTTTGGCTGTATGTCTCTCCTACATCCTTACATGTAAATGAGGGTGTTATAATACAACTAACATTGCATTATTAGTGGAAAACTGAGAGATTGTTGTGTGCATATTCTAATGGAGATTTCCACAATTTCTACAGGGTTTGAGGATCTGATTATTGACCTGTTTGTGAACTTTTGTGAGCTGTTCCAGGTTGTTCTCGAGAAAGGAGATCTTCTGTTTCTGTGTGGAACAGCCTCCGCTGTCATCCAGCTCAGAGCTCTGAAACACAGATGAAGACGAGACGCTAAAATACAGTTTAATGGCTCATATGATTATTTTTATTCTCTTTAACACGTTACAGTAAGGTTCCATTTAACATTAGTTAACATGCAGCTGCCAACCTCTCAGATGATGCCAACCCTGAAGCAACATACAAAACTAACACATTTTGATCGCAACATATAATCATTGGCACAGTGTTGGGGGTAATATATTACAAGTAACTGACACTGTCCAGGTTTAAAAAGTAACGCAAAAGTAACGTAACGCATTACTTTTCATAAAAAAAGTAACTAAGTAACGTAATTAGTTACTTTTTTATGGAGTAACGCAACATTGTAACGCATTACTTTTAAAAGTAACTTTCCCCAACACTGGTCATTGCTGTTAATATAGTGTTCACCGTCTATTTGAATGCATGTCATTAACTACATGATTTTTTACTGTACATTTATGCCATATGGACATCACCCTTACATAGTCGCCACTGATAAACTACTCCTAAATATAATGTAAAAACTTTAATTTTCTAATTTGAAGCTGCTTTGCAACAATTTGTATCGTGAAAAGCGCTATACAAATAATGGTGAATTGAATTAACATGAACAAACAATGAACAATACTTCTAAAGCATTTATTGATCTTAGTTCATGTTGATTTCAACATTTCCTAATAAAATACTAGAATCAATCATAAATCAATGTTATTCGATGTATATTTATTTATTGAATTTTTATTAACTAATGTTAACAAACATTGATGAATATATAAATAAATAATTGCATTGTTACAGTAAATCATATTTTATTTTTTTCATATTTATATTTTAATAAAATCGTATTTTATTATGTAAGTGTAAATGTTGCTTTTGCAGACAAAAAATTTAATTTTAATATTATGTTATTATATTTATAATTGCCTATTTATAGTATTATAAGTCTGTTATTAAATTAATTTAATGTATACTTTTTATAATATATTTAAATGTATTTATTTCTATATACATTTTAGTAATTTACTAAAATATTTATTAAATTATAACATTTTATAATATTATAATTATAGTCATAATATATTTATATTATACATCTGTTATTAAATATATTTAAGGTATTTTCAAAAATTTCCATAGTTTTTATAAATGTAATTAATTAATATAATTACAACAATATTATAATTCTACTTATAGATAGTATAATATTTGTTAATAATATTATACATATGCTATTAAATATATTTAATGTACTACTTATCATATGTAATAATATATTTAGTAATTTAAGAAATACTTTATAAAATTATAATTATTATTTTTATGGAAATTATAATTATTGATATAAATATTATAATTTATGTATAATATAATGTAATATATTTCATATGATTGAATACATGTAATGGATTATAATTAATAATGCAATAATATTTAACAAAAAACTATGTGTAGCTTTTGTCCATGTTGTAAAGCACTTAGAATAATTTTTTGTGTTTAAATGTGCTTTCTAAATAAATATATGTTGTTGTATTGCTCCTTATTCATGCCATTTAATGCATTAACAGATTGTTAAATGCATTAACTTATTGTAAAGTGTTACTGTTTTGTTGTGTCATAATTTCGTTTTCATGTAATTTTACATCAGATCCATCAGGCTCTTTAATCTCAGTGGATTCCTCTTCATCTGAGTGTTTGTGGATCGACTAAACGCACCTGTTTGACTCGAGCCGTCAGGTCTTGAACAAACAGCTTCCTCAGGTTATGGAGCGTCTGGAGTTCTCGGGCCTTTCACAGACAAACGTGCAGGTGTGTAAATCTCATTATTATAGATCATATTCAGTCTGAGGCGCTGTAGATACTCACGACGGTCTCCTCCAGACCCTTCATGTCCTGCCTGGTCTGCTCCTGACGTTCATGCAGAAATCTGCAGAAACAGTATCAGGTGCACCAGCAGTCAAACGGTTCTGAACAGATTTTTCAGGTTTTTTAAAGAAGTCTCTTCTGCTCACCAAGCCTGCATTTATTTGTTCCAAATTACAGCAAGAACTGTAAAATGTTGAAATATTTTTACTATTTAAAACAACTGTTTTCTATTTAATTATATATAATAAAATATAATTTATTTCTGTGATCAAAGCTGAATTTTCAGCATCATTACTCCAGTCTTCAGTGTCACATGATCTTCAGAAATCATTCTAATATGCTGTATAGACAGAAAGATAAATAAATTAATTAATAAATATGCATAAAAGGAGGAGATGGGGAGGAGGAGGGATGCCGAAAGAACTAAAAACGGAAGTGGTAAGAGGCTGTCTTTTAAAATTGGATATTAATTGGAAGATTAGATGGGCGTACTCAAGATAGCAACAGTGACAAAATCATAAAAGTTACAATTGAGTTATAAGTCATTTTGTGAAATATAAAGTTGCAGTTATGAGAAACAAAGGCATATTTGTGAGATGTAAAGATATTTTGTGCGATACTGTCAAGTTGCAATTATGAAAAAGTCGCAATTGTTAAATATAAAGGTACTTTGTACACTGTAGTTTCACAAGTTTGTGTGCCCATATAATCTTAGCATTAGTGGTAAACAGATTTGGCTTGATGTCTGCAATGGAGGGCTCAGAGAGACTGTTCTACTCGAGCTCCGATAGCCCCCCTATCAGAAAGATAAATAAATAAATATGCATAAAAGGAGGAGATGGGGAGGAGGAGGGATGCCGAAAGAACTAAAAACGGAAGTGGTAAGAGGCTGTCTTTTAAAATTGGATATTAATTGGAAGATTAGATGGGCGTACTCCTCCCAAAATTATGTTAATTACTTCACTTAAAATCTTACTGTTCAAAAATGTTTGAGTCTGGAGATGTGAGTCTGTTCTCACCTGAGCTCCTCCAGCTGTCGGCTTTTCTCTTGCTCTCGCTTCTTCAGGACGCTGAACTCCGCGCTCATCTGCTCCCGCTGCAGACTCAGCCTCTGGTTATCACTGCACACACACACACACACACACACACAGCGGTTACACACAAACACATACACACACACAGCGGTTACACACACACACACACACACACAGTGGTTACACACAAACACGCACACAGCGGTTACACACAAACACACACACAGCGGTTACACACACACACAGCGGTTACACACACACACAGCGGTTACACACACACACAGCGGTTACACACACACACAGCGGTTACACACACACACAGCGGTTACACACACACACAGCGGTTACACACACACACAGCGGTTACACACACACACAGCGGTTACACACACACACAGCGGTTACACACACACACACACACACACAGTGGTTACACACAAACACGCACACAGCGGTTACACACAAACACACACACACAGTGGTTACACACAAACACGCACACAGCGGTTACACACAAACACACACACACAGCGGTTACACACAAACACACACACAGCGGTTACACACAAACACACACACACACAGCGGTTACACACACACACACACAGCGGTTACACACACACACACACAGCGGTTACACACAAACACACACACAAAGCGGTTACACACAAACACACACACAGCGGTTACACACACACACACACACACACACACACACACACACACAGCGGAAACACACACACACAAACACACACGCAACA
>NW_015559324.1:30580-32030 GCF_001515605.1 Sinocyclocheilus anshuiensis | reverse complement strand
GGCTATACACACACACACACACACACACACACACACAGAGTGAATCAGAGAGCGTCTGTGAGGGTTTCTGACTCTTTGAGCTCGTCGATGATCTTCTGTTTGTGGTTGATGTCGTCGCGCAGACGGCCGAGCTGCTTGTGCTGCGGCTCACGCTGAGCGTCTGCTTTCTGAAACACACAAACACACTTAACACCATACAAATACAGCCAACTGCAGAATTCACAAGCATTTCCAGCAATAAACCAAATGGTTGAGATTTACCTTTCCGTTTCCAGACTCGTCCGTGTCCAGCGGGTTATCCTGAGCACTTTCTGTGAACATGGAGACAATAACTTTACAATCTGAACATATCACTGTATGTTTAAAACATGTTTTTACAGGATCTACAGAGTTGTGTGATTGATGAAGCCAGGCTGATTACGGTTAACTAAAACGAAGCAATGACTAAAACATTTTTTTTTTAAGTTACTTAAAAAAAGAGGAAACAAAAAAAAAATGAATAAATAAATAAAAATGTTTAATTTCAACTAGTATCTAAGGCAACAATTCTTTTTTATTTAACTTTTAACTTGATAAACTAAAATAACTCAATTTAAAACTGAAATAAAAATAATAAATTACTAAAATGACTAAAACATTAACTAAAATTAACATGAAAGCAGAATATATATATAAAAATGTAAATTAAAATATTTACAAAAACTATATTAGTATCTCAATGATATGACGCTTTAATGATGTGAAGCTTAAAACTTTAACAGTTTGTACTGTTTAATTTATTTTGATAAAATAATGTTATATTTTATCAAATAAAATATAATTTTTTAAAATAAAAAATACACACATATAAAATTAAGCTTTTAAATATTTGAACAAGTTCAAACTTGTTAAAAATAAGCACTTCAGCAAAGTTTATACCATTTTCCGTTTATTTTATGTTGATACAAAACAACTTATTTAAAAAATAAAATATATTTATAAAATAAAATGTAAAAGTATGTACAGTATTTATTTATTTTATTCAATGAATACACATAAAAATAAACACACCATTGTTGGTCAAATATTAATTTTAAAATATACAGAATTTGTAAATATACATATAAAAAAATTTAATATACAGAATGTAATTAACCAAAAATAAAGATTCTGAAAGCTTGAAGGAGATCTCAAAATAATTTAATTTGGCTTTTCAGTAGTACCAATAAATAATATTTTGAGAAAAACTATGGTTTCATTGTAAATATAATGACTATCTCTAAAACAGACCCACATTATCTTAATTTATAAAATGGTATTGAGCATTTGAATCGAACCATTTTTCTGCCACCTAGAGATTCATAAAATAGAATACATTTTTTTTTTTAAAAACACAGTTGTTTTATGGGATATTTTTGATCAGTATAAGTGTGTGTTTGTGTTTGTGTTTGTGTTTGTGTGAGTGTGTGTG
>NW_015559324.1:19643-30453 GCF_001515605.1 Sinocyclocheilus anshuiensis | reverse complement strand
TGTGTGTGTGTGTGTGTGTGTGTGTGTGTGTGTGTGTGTGTGTGTGTGTGTGTGTGTGTGTGTGTGTGACCTGTGATATGAGCAGCTGACAGGACGACAGCTCTCTGCCGGTCTCCTCCATCTTTCGGTGACAGTCAGTCTGTAAAGCCTCCAGCTGTCCGCAGCGTTTCACCACCGACTTCAGCTCAGACTTGACTTTGCTCACATACACACACACCACGGCGTATTCCTCCTCCTGCACACCTGACAGGTCACACGGCTGACGGACACACACATTTACTGACACAATCAGCCTTATTCTGCATCTTTACTTCATTCTTTTGTTTTATTACAGAATTACTTCACACAGAGATGAAAACTCTCATTATTCACTGATAATCAGCTCTCAGATCTCATTCATAAACGCTGCACGATGTGATCAGAATCAAAAGCATCTGATCATTGATTATTCAAAATCACTTGACTGCAGAAATCATACTAAAACTTTAACTGGAATTAAAGTGAAAACAGAAAATATAAATATAAAAATAAAATCTAATTAAATTAACAAAATATCTTAAATAAATAAATTAACTAATTAAAATAAAATGAGCAAAATCTATAATAGTATATACATTTTTAATTTAGTTTAACTTGATGTAATAAACTAAAATGAATAAATAAAAAATAAAAAATAGACATATAGATAAATAAAAATAACAAAAACACACAACAAAATTACTAAAACGTTAGAATTACTAGAATTTAAGTGAAAATATAAAAATAAAATAATTCAAAATAAAAAACTGTAGTAGTATATTTATAATAAATAATGACAGAATATTCATTTTGGGATGAATATTGATTCTTTTTGTTACATTTCCTGATTGTTAATCTCTGATTTCACTCTGCACTGTTATGCATCTTATATTTATTATCATTTAGTTTATCTTCTTTCTATTATTATCTTCAGTTTTCTATTGCTTTTATTTTATTAGTCAATTAGTCTTAAATCGCTGGGGTATATTTGTAGCAATAGCCAACAATACATTGTATGGGTCAAAATTATACATTTTTCTTTTATGCCAAAAATCATTAGGATATTAAGTAAAGATCATGTTCCATGAAGATATTTTGTACATTTCCTACCGTAAATATATCAAAACTTAATTTTTGATTAGTAATATGCATTGCTAAGAACTTCATTTGAACAACTTTAAAGATGATTTTCTCAATATTTAGATTTTTTTGCACCCTCAGATTCCAGATTTTCAAATAATTGTATCTCAGCCAAATATTGTCCTATCCTAACAAACCATACATCAATGGAAAGATTATTTATTCAGCTTTCAGATGATGCATAAATCTCAATTTCGAAAAATTGACCCTTATGACTGGTTTTGTGCTCCAGGGTCACATATCAGTTTTCTTTAGGCCTATTTTGTAGCACAACTTTGGCAACTCAAATGTGCATAATTGCAATGAATTTAAACGAGAGAGAAAAAGCAAATCAGATAAAAGATAAGCAACAACACAAACTCTTCTAATGTTCCAGTTCCAGCCAAACAGTGATTTATTGATCATGTCACACACTCGCTCACCAGTCTGAGGTCTCCGTTTCCCAGTATGAAGCTGAAGTCATTGATATCCTTCATCAGAGTGTTTAACACCTCAGTGATGCGCTTCCTCTGGTGGCCACTCACTTCCTGTAGCCGGGAAAACTCCGCCTCCAAACACATCAGATCCGACTGAGAGAAGACCGTGATTAAACATTATTCACTGCATGGAAACATACTTTAATTCAGCACTGATGATTTAATCAGCAGCTCAAGGAAGGCAGTTCCTGCTAACATGACTGCTGGTGTTTATATCATTATAGGTCTTACTTTTACTGCTCAATGAATATTATGCCATGCTTGCGAAACACTAATAGACACAAGACAGTAATAATAAAACTTGTTTAAATTAAGCCAATAAATTCTATTATTTGTACTACAGATCTGGGGAAACAACATTTTATACCCCTTATTCCTTATTTTAGTTTTTAAGTCTCTTCTGCTCACCAAGGTTGCATTTATTTGAACAAAAATACAGTAACTACAGTAAAAATTGTGAAGGTATAATATAAAATAGCTATTTTCTATATGAATATGTTAAAATATAATATTTCTGTGATCAAAGCTGTATTTTCAGCATCATTACTGCAGTCTTCAGTGTCACATGATCTTCAGAAATCATTCTAATATGCTGATTTGCTGCTCAAGAAACATTTCTGATTATTATCAATGTTGAAAACTGTTGTGCTGCACAATATTTTTGTGCAAAACGTGATGCATTTTATTTTGCAGGATTCACAGATGAATAGAAAGTTCAAAAGAATGGCATTTATTTGAAATAGAAAACTTGTATCATTATAAATGTCTTTACTGTCACTTTTGATCAAGTCCCTAATGAATAAAAGTATTAATTTAAGACTTTTGAATGGCAGCATGAATTTGAGAAACAGGCAGGAATGAATGAGTAAAAGACAAGAGAATATTCAGCCCTACATGAAAGCTCTGTGGAATATGTAGGTAATTATGAAGAAAAAGCTCACGAGATCAAAGCAGAACATGTGGCTCCTCAAGCCAAACAGCATGTGCTACATTAAGATATTTTGCAAATGAAGGGCTAGTTTGCGTACGGTTTTGTGCGACAGCTCCGCGATGAGGCGTCTGTTGTGGATCCTCGTGTCTTCGGCCTCCTGACTCTTCTGGTCGTAGGTCAGAGCGAGTTCCTCCAGCGCCTGCAGAACCTCCTTCACCTCGGTCTTTGCGCTGTCGCTGTCCGCTTGAAGACGACTCAACTCGCACTGCACACGCTCACCGTCTCCACGCGACGACGCTAGCAGCTAAACACACACACAGAGTATGCAGTTTCCCTGACCTACTTTACACAACAAGACTCAAATCATCCACTATGCAGTTTTATATTCATGTAGTGGGCGTTTTGGGAATATAACACTAGCATACTACTCATACTATTTTTGCAGTATGCATACTGTGCACAATATATGAGTTTTCTGTATGCAGTACATTCTGCACAGTATGCAATATGTAGTATGCTATTAATGCAGTAGCTGAATCTGGAATATTACACTAGCATACTACTCATACTATTTTTGCAGTGTGCATACAACACACAATATCTGAATTTTCCGTAAGCATGGAATATGTAAAACGTATGCATTACATTCTGTGCAGTGTATTCCATTATATACAGTTACTGACTCTGAAATATTACACTAGCATACTATTCATACTTGTCTTTTGCAGTATGCATACTGCGCACAATATGTAAATTTTCTGTATGCATGGAATATTAAAAAAAGAATGCATTACATTCTGTGCAATGAGCAGTATACTAGTATTCCAGTGTATACAGTTACTGAGTCCAGAACGTTACACTAGCATACTACTCATACTATTTTTGCAGTATGCATACTGTCCACAATCTGTAAGTTTTCTGTTTGCAGTACATTCTGCACAATATGTGATATGTAGTATGCTATTACACCAGTATCTAAATCTGGAATATTACACTAGCATACTACTCATAGTATTTTTGCAGTATGTATACTGTGCAAAGTATGTGAATTTTCTGTATGCATGGAAAACTAAAAAAAGTATGCAGTACATTCTGCACAGTATACAATATGCAGTATGCTAGTATTCCAGTGCATACAGGAACTGAATCCAGAAGCGCATACTATCATACTGCTTGTACTATTTTTGCAGTATACATACTGTGTACAATAAAAAGTATGCAGTAAAGTTTTGCACAGTTTGCAAAATGCAGTATGCTATTATTCCAATGTACATGGAGCCTGAATCTGGAAAAGTATACTGTCATACCACTCATACTATTTTTGCAGTATGCATTCTGTGCACAATATGTACATTTTCTGCATGTACTAAAAAAGTATCAAGTACATTCTATGTACATTATCAAAGTATGCAGTATGCAATGCGCAGTATGCTAGTATTCCAATGTATACAGTGTCTGAATCCGGAATATTATACTGCCATACTACTCTGTTTTTGCAGTATGCCTACCGTACACTATATGTACATTTTCTGTATACATGGAATCCTAAAAAAAGTATGCAATCCATTCATCACAGTATGTAATATGTACTGTAGTATGCTATTATTCTAGTAGCTGAATCTGGAATATTATGATTTTGCAGTATGCATAGTGTGCACAATATGTGAATTTTCTGTATGCATGGAGTACTAAAAAGTATGCAATACATTCTGCATAGTTTGCAATATGCAATGTGCTTCTTTTCCAGTTTAGTGGCATAATGTTGAGTATTACACTACCATACTACTCATATTATTTTTGCCATATTAAGTTGTGGTAGTATGCAAATATGATTTCAGCAAGTGTTTTACCTCTTCTTGATCCAGCATTTGCTCCTTCAGTTTTTCCACCAGCTGACACTGTAGATTAATCTCATCGTCCTGTCAGAGAGAAAAGAATCAATCAGAAAGTCAATTTTTCCATGCGTTGTTTACTCCCATTGTTCTGTGTGTGTGTGTGTGTGCGTGTGTGAGAGAGTGTGTGTGTGTGTGTGTGTGTGTGTGTGTGTGTATGTGAGTGTTTGTGGTGTGTGGGTGTATGTGTGTGTCTGTATGTGTGTGTCTGTGTGTGTGTGTGTCTGTGTGTGTGTGTGTGTGTGTGTGTGTGTGTGTGTGTGTGTGTGTGTGCTCGTACCTTGTCGTCGAGCTGTTTGTAGAGTTTGCGTATGTCTTCCTCATATTTGAGCTTGTGTTCCTCTGGGATTCGCTCACACGCGCCATTGCTCTGATTGTCTAAAGCTGCGTCTTCACTGACATCAGATTCGACAGGAATCACAGCCATGAGATCCAGCGGCGTGACAAACTCACCTGCAGCACAATCACACACTCATTTACCACATTTACTATAGCAAAATCAGAAGACATTATTCTGGGATTTCCTTTAAACAGTGTAAGGTTTTATAATCTTTCTCATTTTGTTGAATGACCTTGGTTTAGTAGAGTTTTATTTTAGCAACTCTTGCATTAATTACTTCTAATGTGGTAGTACCATGGTATTTTTTTTAGTAAGTGGTCTAAAAACATGGTATTCCCATAGTAAATGTCTGATAAATCATAGTATTACCATGGAGCATGTCCAAAACACTCATGGTACTTTTTTCATGAGTAAAGAGCAGCTGTAGTGACTGAACTTCTGAAGAAACCTTTGAGTGTTTTTTGTGTCAAAAAGAGAGAAATAATGCATATTTCCACACCGTTATGCCAGTGGTTAAGCTCCGCCTCCAGTCTCTGGATGTTCTCTTTCAGGTTCTTGTTCTTCTCCTTCTCTTTCTCATATTTCCTCTTCCACTGCTCTGCCTCCTGCAGGATCCGCGTCATCTTACTGTCTCGGTACGGCACGTGAGTCTTCTGCTCACACACAGCACAGAGTTATTAACAGTGTTGGAGAGTTTGTTTGCAGTTCTTGCTGCTAAAGGTGGCACAAACAGATTTTAAGTTTAAAGGGGCAAATAGTTTTTTCTCACGGGTGATAGCTGGTGTTTAGATATACACAGTATTTAAATGGGTTAAGACTGTCTGTCTTCTACTTTGAACTGCAATAATTTCATGCATGTTATGTTTGTATTAGTTATATGCAGCTGTAACTCACGGTTCCTTCAGCCAGAGCTGATATGACGTTCCCCAGCGCAGACAGAGACTTGTTGATGTTCTTGGCTTCATCCAGGACGGCTCCTTCTGCACCTGTCTTACTCACCTGACCAACACACACAGATTCATGGTTATGGGGCTGTTCACATACACTGTATAAATTCCAGTGTAAAGAGTAAGTAATTTTAGAATATCGCACTAGCATACTACCTGTACTGTTTTTGCAGTATGTATACTGTACACAACATGTGAATTGTCTGTATGCATGGAGTACTAAAAAGTTTGCAGTACACTATCTGCAGTATGCATTATGCTAGTATTCCAGTGCATACAGTGGCTGAATCTGGAGTAGCATAATACCATACTACTTATACTATTTTTGCAGTATGCATAATGTGCACATTATGTGTAGTACAATATGCATTCTGTGCAGTATGCTAGTATTCCAGTGTGGCTGAATCCACAATATAACACTAGCATACTACTCATACTATTTTTGTAGTATGCATACCGTGCACAATATGTGAATTTTCTGTATGCATGGAATACTAAACTGTCTGCAGTATGCTAATATTGCAGTGTATACAGTGGCTGAATCCACAATATTACACTAGCATACTAATCGTACTATTTTTGCAGTAGGCATACTGTGCACAATATATGAATTTTCTGTATGCATTGAATATTAAAAAAATATGCAGCATTTTTTGTGCAGTATACATTATGCTAGTATTCCAGTGGAAACAGTGGCTGAATCCACAATATTACACTAGCATACCACTCATACTATTTTTGCAATATACATATTGTGCAAATATGCAAATTTTCAGCGTGCATGGAATACTAACTAGTATGTAGTACATTCTGCACAGTATGCTAGTATTCCAGTGCATACCGTGGCTGAATCCGGAATATTATAGTATGCATAATGTGCACAATGTGATTTTTCTGTATGCATGGAATGCTAAAATGTATGCAGTATGCTAGTATTCCAGTGTATACAGTTGCTGAATCGGGAACATTACACTAGCATACTACTCTTACTATTTTTTACAGTATGCATACTGTGCACAACATGTGAATTTCATTAGCTATGTTTCCATCCAAAGTTGCTAATTTCATATATGTGAAACTATTGGAATATTGCGTAAAACATTTGCGAATAAATCCCATCCAATGTGTTCAAAAGAACAAAATCATCAGTTTCTGGGAAACTGGTGCAAAGCATCAAATAATAAAGCCACTGTGACTTTTCTTTTCCTACATAATAAATTATTTGTGTCTCAGAGCGCGCAGGCGAAATGCAATAACAATCGCTGTCATGTTATCTTGCGTTCGGATGCCTCATGTTCGGGACTCAATCTTGTGAGACAGTTAATTATTTCAAATGATTTTGATGACAGACTTTGATTTAGGCAATACAAAATAAATAAAACAACATTTGAGACTGTGTGCGATGAGATCGGTCCACTGGTTAGTCAAAGTCATATGAGTTTTTTGTTGCATATCAAGGAATTTATTCAGTAAATGTTTTCACATTGTAGTTTATGTGCATGCCTACTTGTCGGTTGCATATGTTTTTTCCATCCAGCGTTTTTTGTGCAATACCCCACAAGTTGCATTAAAATACGTGCATGAAAACACAGTTATTGACATGTTTAAGCCATTAATGAGATCTCATTAGTGATTGTTCTTTCCTACAGGTGGACACACTGTTGTGAAGCTCTTGTGAAGCTAAAGGATGTCAAAGTCTGAAAGCACCTTCTCGCTCCCGGCCAGATCCACCAGGTAAAGTTTTCCACAGAGTTTCTGCTCGGTCTCCACGTGCTCCTGCTTGATGTTGATGAGGAATATGCTGTGGCTTCTGGAGCTGTGTTCATTCATATCTGACATACGACAGCACAGCAGTCAGATCATTTGATTAGTAGCTTTACATTACATTCATGCATTTGGCAGATGCTTTTATCCGAAGTGACTTGCATTGCATTGAAGGCGTGCATGTGATCAGTTTATGCATTCGCTGGGATTCAAACCCATAACCTGCAGTTTGAGTTATAGCAATGCTTCTGTGATTTTCTGTTAGTGTGGGTTAGAGAAACTCACTTGTAACAGCAACGTGGCGGTTGGCTTTGCCTTCATCAATAACATCCATCACTTCTTCAGGACTGGAGACAAAACGTTCAGTACAACCCTGTACAACACACACACACACACACACACACACACGCTGAATGTGATGGCTGGTCTTTATCTAATAATAGCAGGTGCTCCCTGAGATCTCATGGTTCTTTCACTGTCAGTCTCTCATCAGTAATCAACTGACACAAGTTTATAGTAATAAACTGACACAAGATGAATTCATAAAATGAGTCTGTTTATCATTCAACAGTCAGTATTTCAACACATCCATTCTGAAATGATTCCCATCATGTGTGTCACTGCTTCATATTACAGGCTTAAATAGCACCACATACAGTATGGTATATTATCATATATCAAATCAAATAAGATATGTGATGCAATATTATGTTACTGTACTCGATCACATATGTATATACAGTATATGGTCCAATATAACATGTAATATGATTTGATATGATATGAGATTAATGATATGACATATGATATGGGTTATGATACAAGATTATGATACCATATGATTTAATATATGATATGATTAATATGATGCCTCAAGCATGGCTCCTACATATATACAATATTATGATACTATATGATATGATTTGATATGATAAGATACAATGTGATAGATGATGATTACATATGATATGAGATAATAAGATACATGATGTGATATGATAAAAGATATATGATACAGTATATGATGATATCATATATGATATGAGATATGATACAATATTATTATACTATATATGATATAATGATACAATATATATGATATGATACCATATGATACGATACGATATTATATATGATATATGTTATGGGATATGATACAAGATTATGATACTACATGATTTAATATATGATACGATTAATATGATGCCTCGGGCATGGCTCCTACATATGATTTTTATTTATTTATTTATTTAGTCATTTAGCAGACGCTTTTATCCAAAGCGACTTACAAATGAGGACAATAAAAGCAGTCAAAACTAACAAAAGAGCAACAATATAGAAGTGCAAATGACAAGTATATGTCATTTGTATATGTATATATGATATATACAATATCATGATACTATATGATATGATTTGATATGATAAGATACAATGTGATAGATGATGATGATACGATAAGAGATTATAATATATACGATGTGATATGATAAAATATATGATGTATTATGATATATATACATTATTATGATACTATATGATATGATTTGATATAATACAATATATAATATATGATGCAGTACTATAAGTTATATGATTTCATATTATGTATGATATAACACAATATATGATATGATTTGATAAATGGTTTTTATTATGAAATATGATATGATACAATCCAATATAATATATCATGCATGATATGAAATCTGATATGATTCAAAATATTATCTATCTATATATCTAGCATATATTATGTCATATATGATGAGGAACGATAATATTTATCTTATTTTTTTAAGTTTTTTTTTTCAGTAAAGGCTCTTTTTGGACGGGAGGAAGTTTTGAGTTCTGAAAGTGACTCATTTATTTGAGCAAGGTTCGATTGCTGCTGATTTTTGAGCGTGTTCACGCAGCATGATTCAGCTCACCTTCACATAGGGAACTCGGTTCTTGTCTTCATGCACGGACAGGTTTGTCTTACTCACTTAGAGAAAGAGAGAGAAAGAGAGGCGGATGAGGGTCAAAGAACAGAAGACAGAAATGGAAATGCACTGCAAAACGAGAAAGAACAAAGAAAAGAGGCTTAAATGGTTTGTTCACCCCCCAGTAGTTTCAAAGCTGTGTAACTTTATTTCTTTTGTGGAACACCAAGATGTTTAACACAATGATGATTTGTACTGTAAGCTCAAAAACCACTGTGCAAATCATAAAAGCAGTCTTGTATGTTTCAGGTTCTTGCGTGTCTGATGCATTTCGCTCTGTTTTTCACATAAACCATATTGTAAGACTTCAGAAGAGTTCGTTTGCAAACACTGCGTTTAAGGTGTTTAGTACGGAAGCCTGTTTCATGGAATAAATAAGATACAAAAGGTAATTGCAACTTTTGATCTCATAACTCTGACCTTTACTTCATTTTTTTCCTCCAAATGTATCTTGCAGTTCTGTGAAGTCTTAATTGTGAGATAAAATGTTGAAATTACCTTTTTTATTCCATGGTGTTTAGATAATATTATAGTTCTTATTAATAGTTTGAATTATTTTTACATTTTCTGTTTTTATTTTAAAGTTGTAGTAATTTAGTTAGTGTTTTGTCATTTATTATTATTATTTGTTTGCATGTGTCTATATAGTTTTTATTTATAGTTTTTATTTTATTATTTTTATTATATATATTTGTTATTTTAGTTTTATTTATTTTAGTACATCACATTAACCTAAATTATTTTTTTTTACATAAAATACATTTAGATATTAATATATTTAAAAAAAATGTTTTTTTACATATTTACATGTTATATTTTATTTCAGGTAACATTTATTTTATTGCAAGTGTTTATTTCAAATGTTTTATTTTTTATTTCAGTTGTTTTAATACATTTAAGTTTTTTATAATTTATTTCATTTTATTTATTTATTTTTTATTTCAAGTAATTATTTTTTTATGGTTTTAGTTTTAGTTAACTATAATAACCCTGCTTCTTTCATTTTAGCATGAACTTTTTGGTAACCACTTTATTTTGGGCTCCACAGAAGAACGGAGGTCAAGCGGGTTTGGAGCGACATGAGGGCGAGTAAATGATGACAGAATCTTCATTTTTGGCTGAATTATTCCTTTAATGAGCACACGCACATGTAATGCACGGACAGTTCTCAGTGTTTATTATGACACTTCAATGATGTAATGACCCTTCGAGACAGACACACACACACACACTCTCTCTCACACACACACACACACACACTCACACACACACACTCACACACACACACACACACACACACACACACACTCACACACA
>NW_015559324.1:10794-18294 GCF_001515605.1 Sinocyclocheilus anshuiensis | reverse complement strand
GGTCGACCCGAGAAAAAACACTGCAAACTCACCGTCAAGTAGGTCACGGATTTTATCCATGTAGATTTCAAAATAGGAAACCTTGAGAGAGAAACAAGGACAGCTAATGAGGTGGAATTATCTGAAAGCATTTCATTTCTTCACACAAAATCAGAATGATCTGTAAGTATAAACGTCTATAACGTGCTGTTATTTTCACCTTAATGTGGAACTCGAGGTTTTCGTCCATGGTGTAAATGTGGTTAAAAATGTCTTCAGCGATCCTCGGGATGATTCCCCTTCCGTCAGGATCGTGCAGTTTCCCCTGAGAGACAGAAAGCAGTCGGTACACGTTTTATTTAATGTGAACATTCTGCTAAACGTCTTCTTTTGTGTTCCAGGGAATTAAGCGAGTTTTACAGTTTTGGAGCAACATGAGGGTGAGTAAATGATGACTAAATCTTAATTTCTGAGCGAATTGTTCTTTAATAATGAGCACAGAGCAGTGTAGAGAGCTGTTTTACCTCCATAGTGTAGGTTTTACCAGATGACGTCTGTCCGTACGCAAAGATGGTGCCGTTATAACCGTCCAGAACATCTGTAGAGAGAGAAACACTAAATCAACATGGAAAAGTGCTAGAAGTTTCATTGCATCACCATCAGTGCTTAGAAACAATGTGGATTTACTTTTAAATTGTAACATGTTTATATATAAGTGTAGCCTGCGCAGGACGATGATACAAAGTATCATCAATGTGTTCTAGGAAATAAATAGATACATTTGCTGATTTAGTTGTTATAGCACAAAAAGTAAAATATTAAAAGAAGCCTTCATGAATAAACTTTTGCAGAATGTATGAATGACTTCTGATATAATTATTATTATTTATATCTTTTTTAAAAGTGTCATTAATTAAAAATTCTAAAACAACTATTCTATTTAAAATTGTTTTTAAATATTTCATATTTTTTAAATTTGAATTTATAATTTAGTTGAATAATTGAAGACTAAAGTAAATGAGATTCATCTGAAAGGTAAAATTATTCTAAAATTGTTTAATTGCGCATATTTTAATTGAAGACATGTCATAATAGCAGCACTATGAATGCAAATTTCATGATTTTACTCAGTTTTAATGTCTGAAATGTGCATATAAATCTTGGAAATATTAAATAACAATCCCATTAATTTGTATTCAATTTAGTATTAAAAATCAAAAAGTATTAAATTAAACTCCAGCGGTCTAATTGTATAATTTCACGTCAAAATAGAAACTTTTATAACTTTTAAAAACGCTTACTGCACAAATATACTGCACAAATCCCTCATTAACAAACAGACACAAAAACCTTGATATTCAACACAATACAATTTTAACAAAAAATTAAATCAGTTAACCTCAAAACTCTTTCGACTGACTAAATCTGACAAATGTTGATATTCAGATAAAATGCAATGATCTTTATTTATAAGAAATAATGTGTCCTATACAATATTTTGACATTTTTTAAATATTGTTTTATAGAATTAATACCTATCTACACACTCACCTTTGACAATCTGTTTGGCACAGGTGTTGTACACCTGCTCCTGTGTGCAATTCGTGGGAAAGACTTTGTCAAAAACATACAGCTTCCCCTGTAAGACACAAACACATACAGTTATATACAGACAATTATATGTTCAGATTTGCCAGTTTAACCTTTAGAGCCACTATAAATATTCATTGGTACAGGTGGCCCCACCCCCGACTCACATCATTGGCTGAGAGATTCCACTCAACCAGTTTGGGGGCGGGGCTATCAGTTTGAAAACAATCACTGCAGTTTAAATATACAACACACACTTCCCATGAAATAATATGCAACATACAGAAGAACTGTCTGTTATAATTTAACATGAAAGCAATTAGAGGTGAAAAACATTAAGCTCTTCAGTCAGTGATTAGTCCCTCTTTGCTTTAATTGATCCTCAGAAGAGCATCAAAGTCTCCAGAGCAGACACACACACACACACATTATATGCAGTCAGTGTTTGTGATTTGCTTTCAGCTCTCAGAGAGCTCACTGCGGCGCAGTCCCTCGACGCGTCGTAAAATAGAGCGTCACGCTGACTGCTTTATGTCTGTGTGTGCTTGCAGGAATCGTAATGAGCGTCATAAAACGAGAGCACACAGTGTTTATGGTTGAAATCTGCGGCGATGAGATAATCAACACGTCCTCATGCGTGTGCATCTGTTTTTATAATATGACGACTGCCCAGAGTAACACAAGAAATGAAATTAAGAGCCGCAGCTGAGCGTGAAGGATTGTGGGATACGCTCTAATAGCTTTAGCCCAGCAGAGCTCTGCCATTAGCATTTCTCTCTGTAACAGCTTCATCCAAACATCCATGCGTTTCTCACACCGCTGCTGCGGCTCACACAGCACATATGTGACCCTGGAGCACAAAACCAGTCATAAGGGTCAATTTTGAAATTGAGATTTATACAATAAATACGCTTTCCGTTGATGTATGGTTTGTTAGGATAGGACAATATTTGGCTGAGATACAACTATTTGAAAATCTGGAATCTGAGGGTGCAAAAAAATCTAAATATTGAGAGAATCATCTTTAAAGTTGTCCAAATGAAGTTCTTAGCAATGCATATTACTAATCAAAAATTAAGTTTTGATATATTTACGGTAGGAAATTTACAAAATATCTTCATGGAACATGATCTTTACTTAATATCCTAATGATTTTTGGCATAAAAGAAAAAATGTGTTGAAATGTCAAGTTATCTTGTTGTGACTACCACAAAAACATTTCTTACAACATCCTACTAACTTCATTTTCTAACTAAAAAAAAACACATTATTTGAACATTTATTTGTAATATTCTGAGAAGTTAAAATGTCTAGTTTTCTTGTCGTGATTATAACGTTATTTAAAGGTTACAAAAGTGTTTCTGACAACATTCTAAAAACATTATTTTCACTAAAAATGTAACGTTACTTGAACAATTATTTTTAACTTTTCTAAGAATGCTAAAATGTCCAGTTTTCTTGTTGTGATTAGAACGTTACTTAAATGTTACAAAAAAGTTTCCTGGAACGTTCATCAAGTACAAATAACATCATAAGGACATTCAGACGTTGATCTCAGAACATTTTTTTCTCAACTTGATGAGACTGTATATCAAATATGAATAAAATCATAAGAATGCATATAAACTTTAAGAATGTTTTTTTCCTAACATTTATATAACTTAGTTATCTCCCAGCTAACAAAAATATGTTCTAGGAATATTTTGTTAACGTTCTCATTAAGTTATGAAAACATATCTCTGAATATCCAGCTTTAAAAACTTTTTTTGGTTATATGAACGATAAGGGAAAATTCCATTTTATAATTTTGCAAACATTATGGGAATGTTACATTTGAATGTTCTCTGTTTTATCATTTAAAAAATGTTTTGTCCAACTAAAACATTTCAGAAATAAAACATTCCATAAACAATGTTTAAATAAATAAATAACATTTTAAGAACATTATTAAAGACCAGAAAACTCTGAATAATGTTCTGTTAATGTTACTGGAAGGACGTTTGTTAGCTGGACTGGTCTAATGTTCTCATAAAATTAAGGCAAAAAATATTATTTATACATCATTCATGGAACATTTTTTCCTGGAGTTTCATCTAATGCTTTTTAAATGTTGCAGTTCTTGGAACGTTCAGAGAACATTCAAAAGTAACATTCACGTAATGTTTGCAACAGGGCAAAATGGAATGTTCTTTTAACATTTGCATAACAAAAAAAATAAGTTATTAAAACATAAGAAAAACTTAATGGAAACGTTAGCGAAACATTCTTAGAAGATATTTTTGTTAACTGAGTAGAGTGACAGAAAGACAGATTCCCTGAAGAGACACGAGCAGAACCACAGAGCAGCGCAGACTGAACAGAAGTGAAAGGCAGAAAAGCGAGCAGTTGAAGGGAACGGTGCAGGGCAGATGTGAGATGAGGATGTGATCTGAATGTGTTCTGCAGGGACGTGAAGCATGATGCTGAACAAGAACACACACACACACATATATATCAGAATAACCGGCCGCGCTGGGAGCTGAAATACACACGGGATCAGAGCGAAGCAGATGCACCTGAACTCCAGCAACAAACCCCAGAGCGCTTCATTAGACGCAGAAACAGCGCTGGTGTTTGCATGAGCGAGTGGGAGGACATTAGTGCTTCTCATCCGCTTTTATTTCAGCATTCAGATTTACACTGACATCAGGTGACAGATGAACAACCTCTGACGTATATGAATTATCTTCTCCTCCCTTTTAAAGGATTATCTTCTCTAGCTCTGAATGGCTATATTTAGATATTTATTACATTTAGCATTTTCCCCTGCTGTCAGAATGGGCCTGTGACCCATTGATTTGACCAGTGCATTAACTAACAGTGACTACTGGACCTGGAGCCGGTTAAGTGTCGTCTACACGTGTGTGTGCATGTGCTCTTCCATGCACGCCTGCTAAAGAGCCCTGTGGCTTTGGCATGGAAATCAAGACTGATTCTAACAAGAAAGGCAGAGGCTGGAAGAGCTTTAAACTCAAGCTTTTTAATGGGAATAAAGCAGAAACTGCTCTAAAAATGTCACATTTGAATATTAATACAAACAGATTCACATTTTGAAATCCAAATGAAGTATTCATAAAAATTTCAGGAATTTAGAATGCTGATTATAAATGTAATGTGACACTTTAAAATAAAGCTATTTTCATAATTGAATCCTTATTAATCAATCATCACTATATTGATCCTATGATGTGAAACCTTTAGTTGAAGTGTTAAAGCTGAGTGTGTGCGTTTGTGCTCCAATTAAATTTTTGTATATGAAATGTATTATCATATGAAGTAAAAACTAATATTAAACCTATTAGAATTTGGAACAATTTCATATATTAGCATGTACAGACTATACAAATATGTCTGTATATTTATGAGCAATACATTTTTGGACATATATGTCATGTACATGTATGTGATCAATCCTATAAGTCGCCAATACATGTTGATATTATATAAGTAAAAACAAAAGATAACCATATTTAATTGAAATTTTTTTTTAATATGTAAATTTCTTTCAAAAACAAACATTTTTTGTGTGTGTATATATATATGTATATATGTTGTTTTAAAAAACTTTAAAAAATCATTGACATATTTGCTTACATAAAATATAAAAATCATCATATAGATATTAACATATGTACATATAAACACTATAAACATATTTTAGATATGTTATAATCTTCATCTATCCACAGAATGTACGTATGTGAAAATGATATCACCTTATAGGTAATATGTGAATATCACAGTACAATATATGCCATATATTGCATTTACATGCAGTGAAAAGACAATAATCCACGCCATAATTGTCTAACAAAAACATGTTTTCTTGCTTTGTAACTAGATGAATGGAATATGTCATGTGCAGACAGCTGCGTATCGAGCAGAGCTTGTTCTGAACTGCATTAGAGCGGCGCAGACAGCAGCAATATTGAGCTGAGATGCATTATGTGCTGCTGCTGTAAACAGATCCGTCTGCAAAGTAGCCCAAACTCTATATCTCTCTCTCTCTCTCACACACACACACACACACACACACACTCAATTTTCTGGTGCATTCTTATCTTTCGTCTTCATATCTCTGTCTTTCATTAAATCCTCCAGCGGTTTGTCTCTACAGAGGCTGCTGATTTAGTGTCAGAGCAACTATCACACGGACAGCAGAGATTTCTTAGATGAGGATGATGAAGGTCACTGACAAGTCTTGAGCTTTTATCAGATTCACTGAAAGTTAGAGATGGGAACAAAATAATGTGTAGATGCTTGTTAACGGCATCCGCTGGCTTGTGTTGAGCTTTGACAGCGTTTCTGCGGCGTAACAGAAGAGCTCATAATTAAGTCATTATGGGTTCCTACACTGAGAATAAATTAGAATATGCTTATCGGGAGTGTGCCACTGAAAATGATTTCAAACTGAAATCATTTACATTCTGGAGGCGTGTCACTTAAGGAATGGTTCGCCAAAAATTAAAATTTCCTGAAAATGTGCTGCTCATCCGAGATTAGGATGAGTTTGTTTCTTCATCAGGTTTGTAGAAATGTAGCACTGCATCAGTGTCTCAGCAATGGATGCTCTGCAGTGAATGGGTGCCGTCAGAATGAGAGTCCAAACAGCTGATAAAAACATCACAATAATCCACAAGTAATCCACAGCACTCCAGTCCATCAGTTAACATCTGGAGAAGAAAAAAGATGAAACAAATCCATCAAAAAGATGTTTTTAACTAAAATACGAGTCCATAATCCATAATAACTCTTCCTGCAGTGAAAAAGTGGAGAGAAATCTGCGCAGATCAAGCGCTGTTTGGACTCTCATTCTGACGGCAGCCATTCACTGCAGAGCATCCATTGCTGAGACACTGATGCAGTGCTACATTTCTACAAACCTGATGAAGAAACAAACTCATCTACATCTGGGATGGCCAGAGGGTGAGGACATTCTCAGCAGATTTTGGGTGAATCTACCAGAAATAGAAGCTAAACCACAGGCTGCAGCTGTAAACATAGCTATAAATCATCTGAATTCAGTCAGATTTACTGCAATAGAAAGTGTTTATCCGTCTCTCACTCTCTAGAACTTGCCTCAAGACAGAAATTCAACAATAGGCGAGTAGTTCACACATCTATTTCATGATATCAACACTCTGGGTTTATAGGGAGTTTTGAACATGTTTTCTGCTGAGTTCAGCGTGAGCCGCGCAGCAAAAATAGGCTGAAACAGAGCAATAATCTGGGTTGCAGTGTTGCAGGGCTTTTAGCTAGAAGCCACTAAATTCTCTTTAAATAGGGTCTCTGATTTCAGCTTTAGTAGACTTGCAGCAATATAATTAGTTTTTTTGCATAAGGCAAAAAAAAAAAAAAAATTATATACAGTGGGTACGGAAAGTATTCAGACCCCCTTAAATTTTTCACTCTTTGTTATATTGCAGCCATTTGCTAAAATCATTTAAGTTAATTTTTTTTCCTCATTAATGTACACACAGCACCCCATATTGACAGAAAAACACAGAATTGTTGACATTTTTGCAGATTTATTAAAAAAGAAAAACTGAAATATCACATGGTCCTAAGTATTCAGACCCTTTGCTGTGACACTCATATATTTAACTCAGGTGCTGTCCATTTCTTCTGATCATCCTTGAGATGGTTCTACACCTTCATTTGAGTCCAGCTGTGTTTGATTATACTGATTGGACTTGATTAAGAAAGCCACACACCTGTCTATATAAGACCTTACAGCTCACAGTGCATGTCAGAGCAAATGAGAATCATGAGGTCAAAGGAACTGCCTGAAGAGCTCAGAGACAGAATTGTGGCAAGGCACAGATCTGGCCAATGTGTATATGTGTATGTGTGTGTATGTATGTGTATATATATATATATATATATATATAT
>NW_015559324.1:7723-10348 GCF_001515605.1 Sinocyclocheilus anshuiensis | reverse complement strand
CAAATTATATTCCAAATATATATGGCAAACAATATAACTTAATGAAATGTATTTTTAAATTGATATATAGTTTCAACCTTCATGTACCAAAGTATGTTTCAAAATGTATTTCCAGGGCAAGAAAATACATTTTCAATTTATATATTTTGTAATATTGTATTGTTTTTGGAACATTGTAAAGCATGTTCCTAATTGCTCATTTTTATTTAAATGTGTTGTATGTTCACACCTTATAGAAAACTAATTATTTTTTTCTTAAAATGTGACATGAATGTATTTTCTTGGATTGAAATATGCGGAGGGCAAAATTTCATTAAATATAAAAATTATGAAATATTATTATATAAATATTATAAAAATTATTATATAATATTATAAAAATATATTTTCAATTATATACAAAAATATATTGGTAGAAAATATATTTTGAAACATATTTGAAATTTAATGAAATTTATATTTGAAATATAATATATTGTTGAATATAGCCATATGGGCTATATTAATTTTCACAGTTTTTTTTCTTACATTGAATCTATTTGACGCTTGACTCTTGATATTGTTGCATCTGAGGTTTAATTAATCAGCATTTTCCAAGGGGAAAATTTAACTATTTCATTTAGTTTTATTTACTTCAAAAAATGCACTTAAATAATAATGCGCAACATCTAAATGAACAGCTTTTGTTCAAGCCAAAAAATATTATTTAACATGACTGAATCAACATGCTAGTTACAGTACACTAGGTTACAACAAAAACTCATTTTTAAGGGTCAGATGAGGTAGAAATAAATCGAGCTGAAAGGTTCTGCACATTGTGATGTTTTGACAGTGACAGTAAAGCCTCTCTCTGACATCAACATTCATCACACATGTCTACAAACACAACAGCATCGATCTGTTCCTGACATCCACTTCTGACCGCAGACCAGACAACAAAGTAGCGTGCATGACACGGTGTCTCCTTCAGGTTGTATGCTGCATGCTTTTAAAGACTGTGGACATAATCAAAGCCGACAGCCGCCTTCCTCTGACTTCTGATGCATGTCAGGATGTGAATCTACCAGCAGAAATCATTTCTACACAAATGACACTCGAGAGTTCAGCGGCGCACAATGATCATTTATCTCAATGCTTTACTAATGAAAGACCTGCCTGGCCTTGAAGACGGTGCGGAACGAAAGAGAAAGCGAACGCCGTGACGTTCATTTGAAACCAGCAAGTGCTAAATGGGTTTTACCAGCCGTGTCAGTGCGATTGGGTCAGCCCTATTATGAAGAATGTTTTTAATGCTCCCTTCATTCATTTTTTTAATATATTAGATAAATTATTAAAATAAAAACTGAAGTCGTATTTTAGGTTTCTTTTTCATACTATCTTGAAGTGAACACAATGTAGGGCTTCATTTTAAATTATTTCACTACATTGGTTTGAGTGGATGTGGATGACAGAATCCTCCAGGAAGTGACATCATTTTGGCGGGAACATTCTCAGAACGGTGTAGCAAGATTTTCTCGATGTTTTTCCAGTAATGTCAATAGAATGTTCATTGTCTTTAATAATGTTCTCAAAATGTTTGCACAAATACATTGATGCAATGTTCACGGAATTTTTCAAACATCTTAGACATTTGTCTTGTTTTTCAATGTTACTTGTTTCGGAATGTTCAGAGAACATTCAAAAGCAACATTCCCAAAATGTTTGCAAAGTGATACAATGGAACGTTCCTTAACAATGCATAACTAACTTTTAAAAACATTTTTAAAAAACTGGGTGTTTTGAACATTGAGAGAACATTCACAAATAATGTTTTCATAATTTAAATCGGAGCCTTAGCAAAATGTTCTTAGAACATATTTTTGACAGCAGGATCAATGGATTTAGTGAATCTTTGTGATGTTAGTTGGTTTGTTTCACTATAAAACATTCATCCTCTTTGGTCACAAATCAGTTTAATAGTATCAACATTTCAAAAGATGATTAAATTATGAAAACAAACTTCAAGTTGATGTCTTCGTGTTAACTAACTGTTGTATTATTTCTGAGCATCTGCTATACACTTTTATAGAAATGCTTATTTATATTAAAGTTTTCAAACGTTACAGAGTTTCTGCAGAATAGGAATGACCCATTTATCAGCGTCAGCCACACACACACACACACACAATCGTCAATAACTGCAAACCTGCGCTATCACACTGACACTGGCACATTCAGACATATATTTATTTCCCGACCCTCTATCTTTAATCTGAGAATCGTTCATCTTTAGAGGCTGATCTATTTGTGCTGCTGCAGCACTGGGAGCCGGTTATGAGAGCTGCGAACGCTGTTATATTTCTGCCAAGGAAATCAATGTGTGCGTCTGAAAGCATTCACACTCCCGGAGGAGCTCCGCTGTGTTTGAACCTTCAGTGTATTTCAGCTACTCTTGTGTGGTTGTGGCCATTTTAGCACACATAGAGTGGGTCACATCAATAATGACTGAAATTTAAGTTTGGAGCCAATGAACTGCTGATTTAGGTTTTAAGGTCCAACAGATTTGTTAAAGGAGCAGTTCGCCCATAAATTAAAATCTGCTGAAAATTTCCTCACCCTCAGGCCATCCAATAAGTAGATCAGTTT
>NW_015559324.1:7248-7609 GCF_001515605.1 Sinocyclocheilus anshuiensis | reverse complement strand
AGTGAATGGGTGCCGTCAGAATGAGAGTCCAAACAGCTGATAAAAACATCACAATAATGCACAAGTAATCCACAGCACTCCAGTCCATCAGTTAACATCTGGAGAAGACAAAAGTTGAAACACATCCAGCATTAAGACGTTTTTAACTAAAATCTGAGTCTGTAATCCATAATAACGCTTCCTTCAGTGAAAAAGTACATCTCCTGTTGTCTCTCAAATCAAAATCCAGCCACAGATTAGTTTAGAGCTGTTTAAACGCTGCTTGTTCTGTGCAGATTTCTCTCCTGATTCACACCAGAACACTTTTTCACTGGAGGAAGAGTTATTATGGATTATAGACTCTATGGTATTTTAGTTAAAA
>NW_015559324.1:6564-7035 GCF_001515605.1 Sinocyclocheilus anshuiensis | reverse complement strand
GACACTGATGCAATGCTACATTTCTCCAAACCTGATGAAGAAACAAACTCATCCTAATCTTGGATGACCTGAGTGTGAATACATTTCCAGCAGATTTTAATTTTTGTTTGAACTATTCCTTTAAGCTAAAGCCAGGATTGCGAATGCAGTGTAAATACAGTCCCGATTATTCTTAAACAAGGTTTGCAGCAACTGATTTTGCATCAAGACTCACATTTTACTCTTCCGTAGAGTGGGGAGCAACTGAATTAGCATATAAACCTTGATTTAATACAAGTTACTCAATCCTCATTGGTCTAATTCACCCACATAGATTTTTTTTTGTGTGTGTCAAACCATGAGTCATAACCACAGCACATAAAAACAAACACTTTATTTCAGGCTGTCTTTGCGTCATTGCTCTTGCAGATAGATGGTGCTCACTGGATTTTAGCAGCGGTGAAGCCCATTGTGTGTGTGTGTGTGTGTGTG
>NW_015559324.1:5146-6505 GCF_001515605.1 Sinocyclocheilus anshuiensis | reverse complement strand
TGTGTGTGTGTGTGTGTGTGTGTGTGTGTGTGTGTGTGACACTCGTTTACTCCTCTGGGAACAGGTCTATTTTCCATGTTTTTTTTAAGGCCTAAGGGTTTTATGTATATGTATATATATATATATATATATAAATGCTTTCATAACCATTTATAAAGTTCTCATTCAAGTGAAATATTGTTTAGATATTTATAAATGCACTTGTGCGCATGCACAAACATGCAAATCATCAGCATGCACAGGCGAGTATTTCATTAAAAATGAACATCACCATCTGGAGGAGTGTGAAGATGAAACTTTGAAAATAGATTTGGACTCTAATTCATCTGCGTCACTTTGTGATAAACATTTAGAATAACAAGAGGAAAACTTGTATGAACTTACCCCGATGATGACAGTGTCATCTCCTTGAAATGTGGGGATATATTTGTCCCCTCGGAGGGTTTCGGTGTGGTTCAGGGGTCTGAAGCGACACAAAACCCTGATGTTGCATTCTGCGCTGACATCAGCCATCCTGCGATGCTGCACTAAAGCCGCCTTCAGACACAACAGTGCGTTTCTCTTCTGATCTGTGAATAATTCGCGCGGTCCTCTGTAGATGAATGGCGTTTATAGATAGGCGAAACAATCAGGAAGAATGATCCAAATGAATCTGCTGCGAATCAAAGCATCGTCGTTAAAGCCTGCGAGGCGAGTGGAGGATAGTAAAGTAACGAGTGTCTCTGTGAATCGCTCTCTCGAGGTTGTGCTGTGAGTGTTAGTGCTGCAGAAGAGCAGCGTGATGCTGCAGGGATACGGACACACACGCGCTTGGCACCGCGGCGCTCTGATTGGCCGGTATTTGACAGGGGGCGGGGCGTGTGCTGTGCTGACTCTCGCATCAGCACCGCTGCTTAGCATGATGGCAACTTATATTTTAGACAAAAATGAGACGAGCACCAAGAAATCTTTGTGTATTATTACTGATCCTTAAACCCTTTCAAAATCGGCAAAGAAAAACATAAGGCAGCCTAAGGTGGTTTGCTGGTCTTTGCTGGTTTACAGTGAACTGGCTGGTTTCCCAACCTGACCAGCTGACAACTGCTCCAAATCCTTCTAAACAGACCGGCCAGGACACATAGTTAAATAATAATAACAATAATAACAATTATAATAACAATAATAATAATAATGATGATGATAATGATGATAATAATTATAACAACAACAACAATAATAATAATAGTTGTATTATTATAATTATTATCGTTATTATGATGATGATGATGATGATGATGATAATGATAATAACAACAACAATAATAATAACGATAATGACAACAACAACAACAATAATAATAATAATAATAATGATGATAA
>NW_015559324.1:4535-4723 GCF_001515605.1 Sinocyclocheilus anshuiensis | reverse complement strand
AACAACAACAATAATAATAATAATAACGATAATAATAATAATAATAGTTTTATTATTATAATTATTATCGTTATTATTATTATTATGATGATGATGATGATAATAACAGCAACAACAACACTAATAATAATAATGATGATAATGTTGATAATACTTATAACAATAATAATAATAATAATAATAATGAT
>NW_015559324.1:0-4513 GCF_001515605.1 Sinocyclocheilus anshuiensis | reverse complement strand
TAATAATAATAATGATGATAATAATAATAATAGTTTTATTATTATAATTATTATCGTTATTATTATTATGATGATGATGATGATAATAACAACAACAACAATAATAATAATAATAACAATGATAATAATAATTAGTATTATGATGATAATAATAACAATAATAATAATTATAATAATAATTATTATGATGATGATAATAATAATAATAATAATTATTATTATTATAACAATAATAGTACTACTACTACTACTATTACTAATAATAATAATAATAAAAATGAATATTAATATTCTTAAAGAATATTTCTTCAAGAAAGCTTTGTATATTGGGTGTTGCATTATTACTCATAAACCTTTTGAAAATGTGCAGAGAGAAAAATATAAGGCAGCCTCAGGTAAATTTATTTATTTAAAATAAAATAAAATAAAATAAATATTACTTTTAAATAATAATAATAATAATGATATTAATGTATTACCTAATTTATTACATTTAAATATATAATAGTTAAAAATAAATACAAATAAAATATTGTAATATATAAAAGCATTTACCATAAATTTGAACGTAAGAATTTATTAATTTAAATAAAATTTGTATTTAAATTAATTTGAACTTTAGAGAGTAAGGAAATAAATAAATAAATAATTGTTCAATATTGTATTTCCCGTATTGTGTGAATTCAGGTAAATTGTGACACTTTTTTTCTTGGAAAAATATCCCAGTTAACCTGATTCTAGATTAACCCCTATAATATTCTTATATAAATGAAGAAAAATATTAATAAATTAATAAAAATATTAAACAGGTCTACTGAAGTATAGGGCCTATAGAATTATATCATATTGATTAACTTCAGCGGGGTTAATCGATATATATCCGCAAATTGTTAATGATGTTAAGTTTACAAATCACTTTGAAAAACTTGGAGCCATTTCCTAAATATATTTCACAAACGCCCGATGTCCTAATCCTCGCGAGATTGCGCGAGGTTTAGTTAGTGTGTGACGTCACAGCTGTCACTGTGGCAGGCGGCTCGTCTGTGTTGTGTTCGCTCTCGACTCATCAGCTTCTCCAGCCGGTTATATCTCCGTTCAAACGGCAGTAACGAAACACACATCGCATAAAGTATCAGATTAAACTGCTATACCCAGCGTGCTGCAATGGCCGACCCGAAGTATGCAAACCTGCCGGGCATCGTAAGTGATCCATTCAGTCCTTAAACAACAATAACAGTGCGGTATATTAGCATTAGCATTAGCCGCGGCTAACGGTCTGAGGTGATTCAAAGCGAAACATTCATATAAATTAATATCTATAGACTAATCAAGTGTACTGAGTAAATATAAATTGTACAAGGGGTTGAAAAGTAATTGGGCTATTGAGATGTAGTATTATTTCAGTTTCTTGAGAGGAGTGTTAGCTCATGTTTGTAACTGACGCTCGTCAAACATACACACACAACTTATAAATATTGCCTAAATGACTATTTTCCCGCTTAGTTACTTGTATGCTGTGTAAAGGGGCTGTTGCACACCTTTATTTTGCAGGCAGGATTGTAAGAAATAGATGTTTGTGAAGGGCGTTGGCCAGTGGTGTAATATAATATCAGTATTTTAATATGTCATGTTATTATTGCAGGCGTTTATTTGACTTGTGTCTTATGTCAGTCTGTGTTGTTTACATTACACTTTTGCTCAATCAGTATGGATTTTTAATTTTGGTTTTTACATGTAGTCCCCCTGATCTTTACATTTACATGCATAAATATTTTTATTCTAGCAATGAATTTTAGTCTGTGTTTGTCTATTTTTCGGGTGTGTTAGACACACACACACACACACACACACACACACACACACACAGTCAGGCATTATAAATCATTTCTTTACTGTTTGGCAGGTAAAGTTGGAGGCTAAACTCGACTAGACTAAAGATTAACAATGTACCATCAAGAATTCAGAGTTTCCCCACTTGTAAATATTGTTTTATGTTCTGAGTGGTTGCTGGGGTGTTCTGCTTGGTTGCTGTGGAGTTGCTGGGGTGTTCTGACTTGGTTGCTATGGAGTTGCTAGGTTGTTCTGCCTGGTTGCTATGGAGTTGCTACATTATGTATCCTGTTCGGTGTAAAAAGAGTCCCCCCTCACTGCAACTTGAGGATCTTCTAGAATTCTCGATTCCCACTTGTAAATATTGTTCTGTGTTCTGCGTGGTTGCTATGGGGTTGTTAGGGTGTTCTGAATAGCTGCTAGGGTGTTTTAAGTGGTTGCTATGGTGTTCTGCGTGGTTGCTATGGAGGTGTTTTTTTCTCCTTTCTGACATGAGTGCAATGCATCAATGCAAACCTCAATGCAACTTGCATATCTTCTAGAATTCTGAGCTTCCTACTTGTAATTATTGTTTTGTATTCTGCTTGGTTGCTATGGAGTTGCTAGGGTGTTCTGCGTGGTTGCTATGGACTTGCTACATTATGTATCCTGTTTGGCGTAAAAAGAGTCCCCCCTCACTGCAACTTGAGGATCTTCTAGAATTCTCGATTCCCACTTGTAAATATTGTTCTGTGTTCTGAGTGGCTGCTATGGGGTTGCTAGGGTGTTTTAAGTGGTTGCTATGGTGTTCTGCGTGGTTGCTATGGAGTTGTTTTTTTCTCCTTTCTGACATGAGTGCAATGCATCAATGCAACTTGCATATCTTCTAGAATTCTGAGCTTCCTACTTGTAATTATTGTTTTGTGTTCTGAGTGGTTTCTATGGAGTTGCTATGGTGTTCTCATTGGTTGCTAGGTGTTTTCTCCGGTCTAGATTGAAAATAGTTCCCCCTCTACTGCACCTTTAAGTACCTTCTAGAGTTGAGTTTGCCACTTGTAAATATTCTGTTTTCTGAGTATATATATATACATTTTTCTGTGAGTCTTAAGAAGGGCTTAAATGAGAGCAGAAAATCTTACATTCATAAAGTCATGGCATTAAATGTTGCATGCGCTGTAAAAAATGAATATCTTTCTCAGTGTTTTTGTTTTCAAATGCAAATATCCAAACATCCTTAAATCAAGATACATTTACTTAAGAAACAAATGTAAATTCTTGAAAAATGTAACAAAATGAAGTGAGTTTATGCTTAAAACGAGAACAAATATCTGTCATTTGGGAATGAAAACTTTTTGCCCTTTGCGTTAAGTTGATTTTTCATTGCCATTGGCAGATATTTGTTATTTTCTCACTTCATTTTAACCAGTTTTCTTATTTTAGGTCATTTGCTTAAGTAAATGTATCTTGATTTAAGAATCTTTAGACATTTAAACTGGAAAACAAGACAAAAATACTGATAAAGAGCAACACTTTTTGCAGTGTGATGAGAAGGTACAATTATAAATGTATAAATATGTATCTGTTTTCTCTTGAGCTTTTATGTCTGTTGTGTTTTTGTTCTCACATTTTATTGACATGACATAATATAATTGAAATGACATCATTTCCTCCCAGGCCTCCAATGAGCCTGATGTCTATGAGACGAGTGATCTGCCCGAGGATGATCAGGCGCAGTTTGAGTCGGTGAGTACCTGTGTGTGTGTGACTCATATTTGAGCTAATTATACTTTCCCTCCTCATTCACTAACCCACCATCACTGTCTGACCCACTCCGGATGCTAGTTTGTGCAAGTAAGACGTCATTGTTTTCTAACGCAGTAACTGCATGGGTTGAAATCTTCCTGCCTTTCGAATGTTTTCTAATCAGGGACAGTCGTACGATTACCATTGGGGTGTTTTTTTGATTTATTTGAACTAGAGATGTAACGGTATGAAAGTTTCTTATCACGATTATCGTGACCTAAATTATCACGGTTATCAGTATTATAACGGTATTGGTAAAATGTGCTGGAAATGTCGTATATTAATTTGTATAATTCCCTTGGCACTCTTTTAAAACCTCCCAGCTTTTGTGCCATGTTTTCACACAAAACGAAACTACTCTGTGTGCTGTGCGCACCTGAGACTGTTAATGAAACCTGTGCTTTATGTTGGACTGTATTTATTATTTATCCTCAAATCGCAGTAATCGAATACGGTTCTAATGATAGTTAAAATATGAAACGGTTATACTTACCGTGGAGAATTTTATCATGATTTATCGTCAAACCGGTAATCGTTCCATCCCTTAAAAGATGAAACGGTAATACTAACTGTGGGGAATTTTATCATGATTTATCGTCAAACCGGTAATCGTTCCATCCCTAATTTGAACCATAAACAGGTTTTTTTATACCTAGTTTAGCCTGTGTGTGTGTCATATTACATTATGACAAAAGTCTGAACTGGTAAAGTGTGGTATATGTTTTAACCTGCTAGACATAGTTATGAAACTATGATGAATAATCTCGATTAGGGCTGTGCGATATTGAAGAAAAATGCGATATGCGATACCTTGTTTAAAAAATGCGATACGATATTGCTTAAAGTGTGTAAAATAAATTTCAATTATATTTAAAAATATTTAAAAATGAAAATTATATAA
>NW_015559323.1:0-427 GCF_001515605.1 Sinocyclocheilus anshuiensis | reverse complement strand
ATACACTAATAGTAATGGTTTAATAATAATTAATTTCTAAATGTAAAAGCAAACAAACAAAATACTCTCCAAATTACTGCACACATTGTTAACATAAAAGTATCAGTTTATTTAAAAAAGCAACTAATAAAAAAGCAGCAGAATAAATGTAAGGAACAAAAAAATGTTCAGTTAGATTCAGTTCTTACATGTGAAAAAAAGTTACAACAACAACAACAATATATATATATATATATATATACAGGGTTCGTACACATTTTTACCATTTTACATTTCCATGACTTTTCCATGACTTTTGAGACAATATTCATGACCTAAATGTTCCATTATTTTACAATAAGAATAAAAATCTATTCAAAATTATCTATTCTATCTATATCTATTCAAATTATCATAGCATATGTTAACTAAAATGAATGACTATTAA
>NW_015559322.1:1167-1271 GCF_001515605.1 Sinocyclocheilus anshuiensis | reverse complement strand
CAGTGCTGATGGTGCGGGTGTTGGATGTGAGTTTTCCCAGCCTCATTAGCTGCTGCCTGTCTGTCAAGGAAGCTAGCGATCCACTGACAGATGGAGGGGGGTAC
>NW_015559322.1:371-659 GCF_001515605.1 Sinocyclocheilus anshuiensis | reverse complement strand
AATCCCAAGTTTACAGCAATATGTGCAATTGCATAGACCTGAACAACCATCAATCACTTAATTAACCCTCGCATTGAGTTCCTCAATGAGGTTAAAATTTATATTAAGTGCACCAGTTCAGCTAGACTCTGGAGGTACTTACGTTGTGTGCGGGGCTTCCCTTTGTTGTGGTCCTTGCAGAAAAGGGGGTTTCCCGCGGTTGCTGATTGGCTGGAAGTTCAGTCTTGGAAAGCCAGTGGTTGGGCGTTGGCTGACGACGCGGAGTTGTGGTCTGGTTAAAGTTTTAGA
>NW_015559322.1:0-235 GCF_001515605.1 Sinocyclocheilus anshuiensis | reverse complement strand
AAACAGAAGTAAAGTTTGACGAGACTAGGTGACGTTTCTCCTCATGGTTTTGGAGGAGCTGGCGTGTAAGCCAGAGCACGCTCAAAGAGCGCAAAAGGTGATGACTGAAAAGCACGGCTAGAAAAAGGCAAAAAAGGAAAGAAGAGAGCAGAAGGGGAGATTTGATGGTGTCCTGAGTATTTAAACTGGTCTTTTGGACACATCCCAAATGGTGCTTTGACCAATTAGATATCGT
>NW_015559321.1:0-521 GCF_001515605.1 Sinocyclocheilus anshuiensis | reverse complement strand
TCATATGACCCCTTTAACATTTTCATAAGTAACTGTAATTTAATTGCACATTTTTGTAATTACATTTTTTTGATTACAATTACATTTGATTTGTAATTAAATTATGTAATTTAGCTACATGTAACTAGTTGCACCCCAACACTGTTTATGCATTATTACAATAATAGATGGTGAAAGAGTTCATTAACCACTTTAACGTTAAAAAGTGAACAATATCACTTAACAAAGTACATGCCGGAAGGCCCACCAAGAGAGCATTATAATAGTCCAGTCTAGAGAGAACAAGAGTTGGACAATGAGTTGTGTGGCCTGCTCTGATAGGAAGGGTCTAATCTTCCTAATGTTGTATCAGGCAAATCTTCAGGACCGGGCCGTTGTAGCAATATAGTCTGTGAAGCTTAACTGATCATCAATCACAACTCCAAGGTTCCTGGCTGTCCTGGAAGTTGTTATGGTTGAAGAACCTAGCTGTATAAAGAAGTTGTGATGAAGTGCTGGGTTGGCTGAGACCATGAGCAGTT
>NW_015559320.1:684-849 GCF_001515605.1 Sinocyclocheilus anshuiensis | reverse complement strand
CAATTTATTTATCAGCTATGCATCTTCCGGTAATTGCTAACAACTGTTTAAATTTTCGTTTAGGACTGTGGCTGCCTCACTCGCATAATTGCACAAGAAAGGCACACGTGTCGTTCAGTTTTGAGTTCGCTGGAAAATCATACTGAGTAAGTGCACAGTATAGTA
>NW_015559320.1:0-380 GCF_001515605.1 Sinocyclocheilus anshuiensis | reverse complement strand
CCATTCAGAATCTTAGAGTAAGTGTGCATTCACTATTTTACAGATGTTACTTTCATTTGATTTATTTGCTGTATGGTACACTATTTTTTGCTATGTGGTAATTGTGTTCTTTGTTTCGATAAATTAGTACTAGTATCAGTGAACATCATAATAATGTTAATAATGTAGTTTGTGTAAACAGCATGCTTACTTTTTATTTCAGATGTGTAAAAGAACCTGTTGCAAAGAGAGCCAAAGCAAAGCAGCCCACTTGGTCATGGAAACCAGAGACTGACGTTGACATGTTCCACAGGCTCTGAGATTCCCGCCTGCACAAGAACCTGGACCACAGCTGCAGACCATGTGATGCACACACTCCCATGAGTTATTTTATGTGATAG
>NW_015559319.1:0-307 GCF_001515605.1 Sinocyclocheilus anshuiensis | reverse complement strand
ATTAATGTGTTAACACTTTGTTATTCCTGTTATTACTGTGTTATTGCTATGTTATTACTGTGTTATTCCTGAGTTATTTCTGTTATTGCCATGTTATTACTGTTATATTCCTGTGTTATTAATATGTTATTCCTGTGTTATTTCTGTGTTATTAATGTGTTATTCCTGTGTTATTTCTGTGTTATTTCGGTGTTATTACTGTGTTATTCCTGTTTTATTACTGCGTTATTACAGTATTAATCCTGTGTTATTACTGAGTTAGTCCTGTGTTATTACTGTGTTATTACTGTGTTTTTCCTGTGTTATT
>NW_015559318.1:0-803 GCF_001515605.1 Sinocyclocheilus anshuiensis | reverse complement strand
ATCTCCGCTTGGTAAGCGGAGAGGAGAGATGAAACGTTTAGGGCCTTAACAGCCAAGGCCGAGGATTTGTAAGCGGCCTAGTGAATTGAGGCAGAAAAACGGTCCATTTTATTGGGCAAAACCGGCTTCGGGGGAGCGAGCAGCCCGCCGTGGACGGGGTTAAGGTGCCTGGCGACAGAGGGCTCAATGGCAGGGGAATCACCCATGCCTTGAGCTCCCATATCCTTCACCTCGAGGCCCGTGAGACCGGGTTTAAGATCGAGCGGATCGCCTCAATTGTGTCTCATGTGCTTAGCGCACGCTGGGAGGATGGGAATGAGTTGTTTCCTCGGGCCGGGAGGCGGTCCCAGCAGTTTCCCGTCGTAAATGTCCCTTTCCTGGTCGGTGGCGCTCTGCGGAGCCGGCCACTCAATGTTGAGGCGAGCGGCCGCTCGTTCACACACGTCCAGGAGGATAGACTGGGGTAAAGCGGGGGCGTTAGCCAGGGGAACGCTAGAGGGCGGGATGGCCTCCTCGTCCTCCAAGACCCCGAGAAGGCCCGCATCGTCATCGTCGCCGGAACCAGCTGGATGGCCTCCTCGTCCTCCGAGCCCCCGAGAAGGCCCACATCGTCATCGTCGCCGGAACCAGCTGGTTCGACGGCAAACGGGAGGTTACCCGCGAAGATGTCCTCTTCCGGGAAAAACAGGATTGGGCTGGTCAGCCCAGTTGAGAGACGTTGCGCCCCGAGAGGCCCCCGGTAGCGTGTCGTCATCACGGTGTCCCCCATCCGAGTCCGAAAGGCCGAGCTCGACGCACTGGGT
>NW_015559317.1:0-675 GCF_001515605.1 Sinocyclocheilus anshuiensis | reverse complement strand
GAGCAAGCTCTGCACTGCTGGTGACACGATTCTGTAGCTGACTCTAGGAGACGGTCCTGGCGATTGCTGGACACTCTGGGACTGCAATCAGTCTGCTCTTACAATCTAATTAGTATGATAGTGATTTTTCCTGACTAGTACTCATTCACACTTTCACTTTTGCTGCTGATATGATTAGTCAATTAATGTTAGCTGGTCATTTTGTGTCAGGATCAAAAAAACAGTGAAATGTGTGTTTTTGTGAAAAGTTAATTTTTTGGCCAATGAAGCTTTTAGTAATTATTTAAAATGCATCTGATCACTCTACACAATAATCTAGAAACAATGTGAATGAACACCACAACAGCTTAAGCAGCAAAACTTTGCAAATCACAAAATTTATGTCACTGCCAAAACGTTTGGGACTGTACACTGTTTCGGTAAAGACATGAAAATGCGGGACACATTTATTTACATAAAGTTTCATAATTTACAAAGAAAATATAAAATAAATATTTTTTAAACTTTACTTTTTAAAAGAATTAAAAAGATACTTTTAAAAACAACAATGGAAACAATTATTTCAATATCATTTTGTTGAAATTTAAGTTGAAATTTAGGGGTTAGGGTTTAGGACAGCCACCTCCCAATTGAAAGTTCCCAATAATGATATATATATATATATATATATATATA
>NW_015559316.1:0-546 GCF_001515605.1 Sinocyclocheilus anshuiensis | reverse complement strand
ATTTTTCTGAGAACTATTTTAAACAGTTTTTTATGGATATTTTGGATTAAGGATTAAGGATACCGGATGATTTTTAGCAATAAAAATTAATGTGTATGGCACAAATGGCATTTATAGTCCTTATCTCATATTTCTTTAATGGCTTGTACCTTTGACGGTGTTAAATATGGTGTCACGTGGATGGGAATATGCATGGAAATGATATGCAGATGAGGTTATGCATAGTAAAACTAGGTGTTGTAAGCTCCATATATGGTGATGTCGGGGTGGAGATGCACGTACGCACAATCTTCCCCTGACTGGGATTATAAAGGGTTTTTTTGTGCAGATTCTGGCTTACGCATGGTTTTATAAATCTGAAAACATTTGAGCGTATGCAAAATCTAGCTTTTGTGCCTACATACACTTTTAGGATGAAATCTAGAGTTTTATAAATGAGACCCCAGGTCCTGTCCTAATACTTGTACTATTTTAGATTCTTTAAATGCATTTGTTATTTATTACATATATATATATGTGTGTGTGTGTGTGTGTGTGTGTGTGTAT
>NW_015559315.1:5478-5762 GCF_001515605.1 Sinocyclocheilus anshuiensis | reverse complement strand
TTGCTGCTGTGTTCACACTGCACGATGGATCGGCGACAGGGGTTTTCACACTGCATGACTTCACAACAGGAAGAATCGCCGACAACTCTGTCTGGTCCGCAAACTACGTTTCACAACAAAACACACGCGAGAAGTGATAAGGAAATAACGCCAGAACCCGAGTGCGTCAGACCGGAGTTCTCCAGCGAGACTGTAATTATTCAAATATATATATATAGCCCGCAAATTGTCTGTGAGCTGATTTCCAGCTACAAGGAGAAAAAGAAAAACAGATTATGCAGGAG
>NW_015559315.1:0-295 GCF_001515605.1 Sinocyclocheilus anshuiensis | reverse complement strand
AGAACTTCCCTCTGCCCTGTATCTTGGTCTCTCATTGGCTGTAGGTCATCGCCGATGTAGTTTTCAGTCAGAAACCATTGCACACAGCGTGATTGTGAATCGCCGACGGCTCCAGATATTAAGTATGCCAAATATTTTGCGGGCGTCGGCAACGTGTCGGCGATTCCCTCAGATCGGTCTTTGATAATTCACACTGCGTGATTGTCACTCGCGTGAAGGAGCACCGATTTGCCTCTGATTTCGGCCATTATGCCGATTTCACACTGCACGATTTTAGCCCGATTTTTCACTCGCC
>NW_015559314.1:477-4348 GCF_001515605.1 Sinocyclocheilus anshuiensis | reverse complement strand
GAAGGAGGAGCCTGACAGAGCCAGAGGGACGGAAGTACGAGGCGCAGCCGGAGGAGTTGGGTCCCGAGGTGGCGGATGGTCGACTGGCAGATAGTTCAGGGCAGACAGAGAGTTCAGACGAAGGCAGGAGAAGAGGGAGCATGTCTGCATATATATCCACATCACAGTCCACTGAGCTCGGCTCACCCTCAGCCATGGTGCAGTGGACGGAGCTTCCCTCCGCACTCTCGCTGTTCATAGTGCTCTCCCCTGTGGCGAGCTCTGTAGCTGACTCTCGCACCTGGTCTGACGTGTTGGGCTCTAGCTCTGGGGCGATCCTCAGCACTGTCGCTCCATATGGCTCTGGCTCTTGCTCCATGCAGCGGGGTGATGGTGGACTGGGCTCTGGGTCCTGTCGTGTTCCGGATCCGTGTAGGATGCTCTCTAGACACAGAAACATGGCCTCCCTCCAGTTCAGTATGGTGGTGTCTGGGAGGTCTACGGGGCAATGATAATTCACCCCGATCTGGAACAGGGATTTCAACATCTCGTCATCGAAATGGGATGTGACGGCAAGGGGAGCGAATCCCAGGGCCAAGACAGAATCTCCCGAGCCACAACAGAGAATTTTGCCACCCAATCCATAATGAACAAAATACTTTAAAAAAAAATGTAAAAAACGAAAAGAAAATATGGGGAAAAGTCATGCTACGTTGAGACACACGCACAAAGGCGAAGATAGATGCAAATAGTCTTTAATATTCCAGAATAGGGCAAACACAGGACAGACAGGCCGGATGAACACGTAGGGACTTAGTAGACTGGACAACAAACAGAGAACAGAACAACTAATATAGTGGTGCAGATGAGGATAATTAACCAGACACACCTGAACTAAATGACACAATCAAATAAGATAATAAAGTAATAAAAACACAACAAAAGTCCCCAAAGGGGTGTGACAGTAGTAGCCTACACTCATTTGTGTGACACTAACACCTATATTTGCTATATTTTATTAAACCCCATACTGACACTGGGGTGCTTCACATGTGCACAGCATACCCTTTCTAGCGTTGCTAACTTGACATTTTAACCTTTCATCTTCAAACTAAACTGCATTCAAATGCAGTTGCATTAAAAAAAGTTAAACTGCTCAATTTAAATGGTCTGCTGTACAGCATATCTGACTCCAGTGCCCAAGCAAACACATTTTTGCACATCTGAAGGAGTATACAGTATGTGGATATTGGTATGGGAGTTTAGTACAAAGCCAATTAATTTAATTAAAGCAAAAGTGAAATAGCATCGGGACCACATACCTCACTCATTTGGCAAGAATCCAAACGTTTGCATATTTTATAGCTGTTATTTTGTTATTCTTGTTTTGTTATGAATACTGTTCAATTTAATGGATTTGTTGTGGAGTGAAATTAGCTGAGTTAAGCTTCTCTACGTCGCCCTAACTATATGGCGAGTGTCACGCCCATGGACTCTGCATGACCAACTTAAGTTTATAGGACAACTAAACTATCAATTTAAACATCGATTCCGCCATGTTTCTCATTGACATGCCCCCAACTCTGAAACTTGGGGCTTAAAGAAAATTTTGAGTTTCCCACTCGTAATAACGACTTTGTGGTAAATACGATCTATCCGACATGACTTGAACGCACCATCAGTCCTAGTCTGTGCAGTCTCTCTGTCGGGTCTACTTCATCATGTTCGTGTCTCCAGTCGTTTCCTGTGTGAGTTACTCTTTGTTTGAATTATATTAAAGGCTGTTTCGCTTATTCCACATCTCCATCATTCCTCCCAGCACAGTTCCTGTCAGAGAGGCTTCTAAAATTATGGTGTGATTAAATTATGATGGTCATTATGTTTATGATTATAATATCTCAACTTTGAGGCATGATAATTAAATTAGGATCATTATTATTATTATGCTTATGATTATTAATATTATGATTTTTATATTATATGATTATTATGTGGTTATTGATGTTTTTGCTCCAAACCCATTTTAAACCATCATCAAGAGCTTGAAATAACTTCTGATTGTGATCTATAATGGATTTCAATTATATAAGAGGCTGGCATTGTTTGTATTTTTTTTTTAATGGACTGAATGCTACACCTACTTATCTCGTCATAAACATTGTTTATTGTTATAAAAAAAACAAGCTGCATGGAAAAACACATACAGAACATATATCCTCATAATCATATGTCTGTTTGGCTTCATGTTTCATCTGTAGAGACTTTTCTCTCAATCTTTTATGTGTGGAAGGGCAGGAGTTGATGATGATGATTGATCTAAGATCTACATCTAGATGTTAAATCTAGAGATCTAAGATGTCTAAGATATCTAACCTTTTACTTTGTTACGCCGGGATTGTTCGCACCCAGTGTGATTAAAGAGTGCCACTGTGCCAAACATTTGTACCAAATGTTTACATTCAGTGTGAGAGAGCCTTCCACTGTGCCAAACATTTGTACCAAATGTCTACATTCAGTGTGAGAGAGCCTTTAGGCTCCCTTTCCTGGGCCTCCTTAACTACTGTTGGTTGGTCGAGCATTTCTGGCCTTCTCTCACTTTATAGAGTCTCTCTACTGAGGCTTCTGCTTCTCAGAGCTCTGTCTGAACAGTAGGATGCAGTTAGGCCTCCTCTTGCTATAGAGAGTCATTCTGCAGAGACCTCTGTCCACAGAGCTCAGTTTTACTCTAGTTAAGTTGCTTGGCTCCCTTTCTTGAGCCTCCTTAACTGCTGTTGTTGGGTGGAGTGTTTCTGGTCCCCTCTCTCTTTAGATAGTCTTTCTGCTGAGGCCCCACTCCTTAGAGCTCTGTTCTACTAGTGTTCTACTAGTAGGATATAGTCAAGCCTCCTCTCACTCGAGAGTCATTCTGCAGATGCCTCCATCCCTTGGAGCTCGGTTTAACCACACGTTACTCGGTGTGGTTAAGTTGCTTGGCTCTATTGAGCCTCCTTAACTGCTGGTATTTGGTGGAGTGTTTATGGCATTCTCTCACTTTAGAGATTTGTTGTGCTGAGGCTTTCACTCACCAAAGCTCATTTTCTATGTGTGGTTTGCCTCCTTTCACTATGGAGTTATTCTGCAGAGGCTTCCATCTGTGGGATTGATTTTACAGTAGTTTATGTTTTTGCGTTTGCTGTTGTGTATGGAGTGTTGGTTGAACTCCTCTTAAGAGTCATTCTGCTGAGGCCCCACTCCTTATGCCGAGTTCCCATTACACGATTTTCAAAGCCATCATTGCATGCCTTTACAATAGGAAGAAGATTGATTTTACAGTAGTTTATGTTTTTGCGAGCCTCCTTGACTGCTGTTGTGTATGGAGTGTTGGTTGAACTCCCCTTAAGAGTCATTCTGCTGAGGCCCCACTCCTTAGGCCGAGTTCACATTGCACGATTTTCAAAGCCATCATTGCATGACTTTACAATAGGAAGAATCATCAACAACTATGTCTGGTCCGCAAACTATATCTCACAGCCAAACACACGCAAGAAGTGATAAGGAAACGATAATATGTGAGACTGGAATTGTTGTTAAAAATAGTAGTCCGCAAGAAGCTCGCAATCAAGAGAAAAAGAAAAAATAAATGTATGGAGGTGGACATGGTTGGGCAGACGCGAGAGCAAGGATTGTGTGTTTTGCAAAGAGTTGGAGGTAGATAAATAATTTTGCTGATATTCTGGTCTAGAACACCTTTGCAAACTTCCTGCTTCCCTGTATCTTGCTCTCTCATTAGCTGTAGGTCATCGCCGATGTCATTTTCAAGAGAACACCTTTCACACAGCAGGATATTGAATCACTGACACATCCAGATATTTAGCATGACAAATATCTCTCAGGTTATGCATGTATCCATAGT
>NW_015559314.1:0-340 GCF_001515605.1 Sinocyclocheilus anshuiensis | reverse complement strand
CATGCATTTTTGTCCACGTCACCTTCAGACAAGAAGTGAATGATGTGCGCTGCTTGTGTACTGTTTGCGGTTACACCAGTAGTGACTTCACTGGCTGTTGCTGTTCATTGTCAAGTTCATTGCCATGATTAGACTCACATTTCAGCCACATGTCATGACCTTATGTCCTCCATGCCATGCGCTGGAGGTTTTTGGTAAACATTAAACCGTGGTTGAAAAACAAAGATATCAGAAACAAAGATAATCAGCTGAATCTAAATATGACCATGAATGGAAAAACATGTACCTTGTATATAGGGTGGACCACAGAGAGCTGTCTGTGAATGGCTACTTCAAACAC
>NW_015559313.1:0-539 GCF_001515605.1 Sinocyclocheilus anshuiensis | reverse complement strand
CAATTCTGAATATTTGTTTTTTCTCTTATCAGGTCCTTCAAATTTTCAACAAAAGCATTCTCCTTGTTTTTTTTCTTATCAGGTCCTTCAAATTTGCCAGCTTTCAACATTCTCCTTTATTTTTACCCCCCCTCCACACACACACACACAAAACAAAGGCACTTTTAAGAGCCACGTCTGTCTTGTTAACCTGTACTTGTCTCTCTGTAGCTCGCTCGCTCTTTTCTCTCTATCTCTCTCTGTTTACATCTGTAGCTGTCGTATCTGTCCATCTTTCTGTTTCTCTCAATAGGTCTTACAAAAACTCTCTTTATTTTAACACATTGTCCGTCTGTTTTTTGTTTTTGTGTATATTTTTACTGTATATTTCTTGTATAGTTATGACAAGGCCCAAATTCAGGCCCTGCCCATCTTGCCAGACTCCCAATCAGGCAAGCAGGAAAAGTTGTTATGTCTGCTTTGGACGTCTGTCTACTAAACAAAAAATAAAAGATAAAGTGGTTTCACTGGATAGCCAGTGGGGGCAATCTGTCATGAAA
>NW_015559312.1:0-846 GCF_001515605.1 Sinocyclocheilus anshuiensis | reverse complement strand
GACTGCCGTCTGTAGCGGTGCTTCAAGTCGAACGCACCTAATGTCTTCGGGATCATTAGAAAATCCCAGGTAGGTGACTTTGATCAAGGTTGGAGCTAAACTGACCCCGGTCGAAACTTTACGTTCCCAGAACGTCCTCAGAACGTCGACACATATTTTACTTGGAAATCTGATGTTCCCAAAACGTTCTCAGAACGTCCACGCTGGTGTCAAGGACGTTGCCTAGTAACGTTCCCAGGACGTTCCGAGCCTGTCATGATGTGGCGTTCTTTAAAGGGTTGGGGAACGTTATTTGGAGGACCTTCACAGAACATTCAGGACGTTCTCGGGACGTTTAGGGGACCACTTGGAAATCTGACGTTCCCAAAACGTTCTCAGAACGTCACCGCTGGTGTCAAGGACGTTGCCTAGTTACGTCCCCAGAACGTTCTGAGACGGTCACGATGTCGAGTTCTTTAAAGTGTTGGGAAACGTTATTTGGAGGACCTTCACAGAACATTCAGGACGTTCTCGGGACGTTTAGGGGACCATATTTTACTTGGAAATCTCACGTTCCCAAAACGTTCTCAGAACATCACCGCTGGTGTCAAGGACGTTGCCTAGTTACGTCCCCAGAACGTTCTGAGACGGTCACGATGTCGAGTTCTTTAAAGGGTTGGGGGACGTTATTTGGAGGGGAACATTCAGGACATTCTGGGAACGTTAAGAGAACCATTACTATAGGACGTTCCCTATTGGTCTCTACACTACATTCCCATAACTTTTGCAGGACCAACCTAGAATTTTTTTTTTTTTTTTTTGGGTCCCATTTAGGTCCTTCCATCACATTTACTGAATGTTTTCAGA
>NW_015559311.1:467-1123 GCF_001515605.1 Sinocyclocheilus anshuiensis | reverse complement strand
TAAAGTTGAATGGAATTTAATTGAATTAAAGTTGAATAAACTTCAGCTTTACTCTTCAGTGCACTGATGTCAGGCTCATTTTGGATAAAGTTTGTTAAATTGGTAAAATTAACCATCCATTCGTCATATCATCATGCAAAACTAAGAATTAGAATCATTGTAATGTGACGATCAAATATAAGTGCGGCTGGGTGGCGGGCGGGCGGATAATTTGAAGCAGCGGACTCGGGTGAAGTTTGAGCTCATCCGCACATCTCTACACTACAGTGACCTGGGTCACCAGTAGCAAACAATGGAGAGCGCTCTGCTGGACAAACTAAGTAATTACAGTGTTCAGAAGCATTTAATCTGCGTTATATGTTCTGTAAAAAAAATTCGCCGATACCAATATATCGGCAACAGGTTCATATCGGCCGATAATATCAGCTAAACGATATATCGGTCGGGCTCTAGTATTTTCACATGCTTTCAGATGGAGCAGCATTTACTACACAGAGTCGTAGTTCACAGACAAGCTGCGCAAACAGCTTTCATAATTGCAGAACGATTTCATTATCGCTCGATTATATCGTCTGAGATTATGAACGCGCTTTTGCGTAGCTTGTCAGTGAACTACAGCTCTGTGTAGTAAATGCTGCTCCATCTGAAAGCATGTG
>NW_015559311.1:0-311 GCF_001515605.1 Sinocyclocheilus anshuiensis | reverse complement strand
TTAATAAGTATTGGTTCAGGCCCCGGAACCGTTTTAAAAGTATCGATTTGGCATCGGTATCGAGAAAAAAAAAAAAAAAAAAGATACCCAACCCTACTAGGGATGGGCGATATCTTATCGTTTGCGATATACTGGTAAATACTTTCCACACGATAAGAATTCGTCTTCCCGCGATAATAACGATAAAGTCTAGTTGTTGACATATTTCTGTGTGCGACTGTGTGGAGTGATGTGAAGAAAGGCGGACGTGAAATTGAGCAGCTCCATCTACAATCTGGAACAGGTTTGGATAGGGCTGTACAGTGAGACAA
>NW_015559310.1:295-829 GCF_001515605.1 Sinocyclocheilus anshuiensis | reverse complement strand
AGCTGTCTCTGCAGGGTTTTCTGCAGCTCCTCGTGCTGGCTGCGCCTCCTCTGCTCCTCCTGCTGCAGGGAGACCTGGGCCTGTCTCTGCGCCTCCTTCAGGAGCTCCAGCTCAGCCAGCTGCTCCTCACGCTCCCCCTGCAGCTCCAGCAGCCTCTGCGTCTCCTCCGCCCGCAGCGCGCGTCTCCTCTCCCGCTCCTCGCGCAGCTCCCGCCGCCGCTCCTTCAGCTCCTCGTGCAGCGAGACCCGGCCTTCTGCGGAGAGACGCAGAGCCATCTGGATCGCTGAGAGAAGAGGGAGATTTAGAATTCATCATTATTCATTACATTTATGTATTTATTACATATAATTATAATATGATAGATTATAATTAAATATATTTATATATAAATTAAATTTATTATATTATATAGTAATATAACAAATTATAAGAAAATATATTTATACATTAAAATAATTATTTTAATAACTACATTTTTTTAAATAAAATATTTCTGAATATACTTAAGATCATATTGCATACCGCATATTTTTA
>NW_015559310.1:0-149 GCF_001515605.1 Sinocyclocheilus anshuiensis | reverse complement strand
TAATAAGAATATAAATATATAAATGTATATGCATGTAAATATTTTCAAAATATATGCTGTATGTGAGTGTATCTATATATACATAAATAAACACAGTACGCACGCATATATTATATAAACAAAAACTTTTATTTTGGATGCAATTAATC
>NW_015559309.1:0-549 GCF_001515605.1 Sinocyclocheilus anshuiensis | reverse complement strand
AAAAGTTATCTCCTGAACTGCACCTTCACCTCCATTTTTCTTTTCCATCTCTTTATTTTGCCCTGATAACTATCTCTCACATGACTTTAATACTCAAGATTTAACAAAACTATACTTTCCAAATTGCCTATACATGTCAAAATTAGTACATCACCACAATATCTTTATAGAAAAATCCTAATACTGAACATGAGTCATGTTTTTCCCTTACAAAAATTAACCATGCTTTTATTATACTAAATGTACAGTAACCATGTTTTTTTTTTGTTGCCTAATGGATTACCATTTTTATTTGGTTTTACTACAAATGCCATGGTTAAAACTGTGGTTAGTGTAAATGGATTACCATTTGTATTTATTTTTACTACAAATTCCATGGTTAAACTATGGTTAGTGTAGCAAAAACCATGGTAAATTTGTGGTTACCATGGTTTAACAATAGTAACCATTGTCTTTGGATTTACAGTAAAATCATTGTTAATTTTTGTAAGGGTTGTGTTGTTATCTGTCCTAGCTCCCCCTAAACCCAGGGGTGATTCTATGATTTTC
>NW_015559308.1:664-836 GCF_001515605.1 Sinocyclocheilus anshuiensis | reverse complement strand
TCTGTCTAAATCTGTGTAAGTGAGCACTTCTCCTTTGCCGAGATATTCTACCCACCTGGCATATCAGGCATATCAAGATGCTGATTAGACAGCATAATTATTGCACAGGTGTGCCTTAGGCTGGCCACAATAAAAGGCCACTCTAAAATGTGCAGTTTTATCACACAGCACA
>NW_015559308.1:0-136 GCF_001515605.1 Sinocyclocheilus anshuiensis | reverse complement strand
AGGGGGCAATCGGCGTGCACTGCGAGCATTTTTTCCAAGGGAAAAAGCTCCACTCTCGTTTGCCTCTCTTTTCGAGGAAAAAGGGGCAGCCGCCTGCTTCCCGCGATTCAGGACCCGCCGCTGCTGAGGCACGGAA
>NW_015559307.1:514-772 GCF_001515605.1 Sinocyclocheilus anshuiensis | reverse complement strand
TGGTGATGCAGTGCTTTTGTGAGGATATTTTGTATGGGATATTGTGTAAAATTTCATTAATGTCATTGTATGGTAATAATGAATAGCATTTTTGACAGTGAGGATATCATCCTGATAACCAGGGGGGTGAAAGTTTTGTGAAATTAGGCTTTTATTGTCATTACATTACACTGTAGGGGACATTTTATTTTTGTTAAAAAAATAAATAAATATAAAATAAAATGACATGAAAAGACATGTATAGGCAAAATCAATTGA
>NW_015559307.1:0-146 GCF_001515605.1 Sinocyclocheilus anshuiensis | reverse complement strand
CCCCCCCCCCCTTCCTCAGAATTGTATTGTATAAACACAGTTGCAAGAAAATGCCAGAATTGTGAGCTGACACTTTTCCTGTCAGAATTTGACAATTGCAACTTTTTATCTCACAGTTTTGAGAAGTCACCGGCACTCATGCATTC
>NW_015559306.1:0-433 GCF_001515605.1 Sinocyclocheilus anshuiensis | reverse complement strand
ATTTGTAACATTTCCCTCTAAATTCTGAGTTTAAATCTTGCAAATGTGTGACTTTTGCCCTCTAAATTTTAAGTTTAGTTCCTGCAAACTTGTGACTTCTTCCTCTAAATTTTAAGTTTATATCTTGCAAATTTGTGACTTTTGCCCTCTAAATTTTAAGTTGATATCTTGCAAATTTGTGACTTTTTCCCCTCTAAATTTTAAGTTTAGATCATGGAAATTTGTGACTTTTATACCTCTACATTTTGAGATTACATATTGCAAATTTATGAATATGTTTCCTCTAAATTTAATGTTTATATCTTGCAAATTTGTGACTTTTTTCCCCTCTAAATTTTGAGTTTACTTATTGCAAATTTTTGACTTTGTCCTCTAAATTTTGAGTTTGCTTGCAAATTTGTGACATTTTTCCCTCTAAAATCTAAGTTTACAT
>NW_015559305.1:729-1298 GCF_001515605.1 Sinocyclocheilus anshuiensis | reverse complement strand
TATATATTATATGTTTATATATATTTAAATACATTCAAACTTTTCTTAAATAGTACATGTAAACAGTGAACATTTAAAAACATTTGAACATTTACAAATAGAAATGTCTGTACAAAGAAAACTGTACAAAAATTAAAATCTAATAATGTTTTTTCTCCTAAATATCTACTCTACTCATAAATAATATGTGCAAATAGTATACATTTAAACAAAGAAATGTACATTATTTTCAGCATCATTACTCCAGTCTTCAGTGTCACATGATTCTTAAGAAATCATTCTAATATGCTGATAATTAGGGATATCGGATCGGGCCCGATACTGAGCTCCTGTACTCGTACTCGTTAAAATGCCCCGATACCAAAAGCCGATACCACACAGCATGTGATCAGTGCCATATTCAGAGAAAGAAACACCGACAACAGAACAACAGACAGCAGAATGGAGTTAAGGATGTCTACTAAGAAGTATATGTATGCAATGAATATACCGTTAAACATTCAGTATTAACGCCGGTATAGCTGATGGATGTGCGGGAGCTGATAAACAAAGCTGAGTGGATTGAGTGC
>NW_015559305.1:0-160 GCF_001515605.1 Sinocyclocheilus anshuiensis | reverse complement strand
ACTTCTATTTCTGAAAATATCACAGTTAGGAGATTTATAACGAGTGGTTCCCTGCATTATTACAGCAAAGCGCGTGGTTACAGTACTAAGCCGCTGCAATGGAGCAGCTCTAACTCTATTAAATGAAAGATGATGTACCATAGAGCAAAAAAACGAACAG
>NW_015559304.1:362-589 GCF_001515605.1 Sinocyclocheilus anshuiensis | reverse complement strand
ACTGCAGAATATAATGTCATACAGATATTTTTAATATTATAAATATATAATATTATATATAATATATAATATTATATATATATATGTATATTATATATAATATATAAATACAAATAATGTTTAATCCTAGAAAGCTATTATTATCAGAGGACACATGCGGTTAGCAGTTAGCAGATCAATGAATGAGAGGGCAGCGTTACCAGAGTTGCCCATTTACCACACCTTGT
>NW_015559304.1:0-119 GCF_001515605.1 Sinocyclocheilus anshuiensis | reverse complement strand
TGAAAGTAAATCCTGAGCGGTGAACTAATTTTCGGCAGCCGGAATCTCTAATTATTGGTGACATTAGAAATGGGTATTATATAATAGCTGCTTTTTTGAACATTTTAGCAATTTAAAAA
>NW_015559303.1:1155-1582 GCF_001515605.1 Sinocyclocheilus anshuiensis | reverse complement strand
GGGAGGTCTCCCTTTCTTATTGTTATGCAACTACAACATCACTAAGTTGCCCCTTAAATTATCAAATTTTCATAAACAAGCACTTTTGGCCTGGCACCTTATATATAAGCACAATTTTAGTCCTCACCGGTACTTTATTTGGAATAATTGCGACATTCTTTATAAAAATAAGTCATTGTTTTCCGAGAAGTGCAAAACAAATCACAATTCTGAAAACAAAATAACAAATTACAAACGCAAATGCAAGTCTAAAAAACAAAATAACAATTCAGAAAGCACAACAACAATTCAGAAAACACTATAAGAAGTCAAAAAACACAATGACAAATTCGAAAACAAAATAAGTCAGAAAGCACGACAAATCCGAAAACAAATTAACAAGTCAGAAAACACAACGACAAATCAGACAAACCGGAAAAGGTAGGTA
>NW_015559303.1:0-1107 GCF_001515605.1 Sinocyclocheilus anshuiensis | reverse complement strand
CCGAGAAGTGCAAAACAAATCACAATTCTGAAAACAAAATAACAAATTACAAACGCAAATGCAAGTCTAAAAACCAAAATAACAATTCAGAAAGCACAACAACAATTCAGAAAACATTATAACAAGTCAGAAAACACAATGACAAATTTGAAAACAAAATAACAAGTCAGAAAACACAACAACAAATCAGACAAACCGGAAGAGGTAGGTATAGTTTGAGACAGCGCCATTGGTTTGGGATTACTCACCGCTGACTGGACGAGACATCTGTCAATTAAAAAATACGGAGTGTCTATTTACATTTAGTTAAAAGTGACTGTAAACCATCAGCTCCAGTGGCGCAGACAGATAAGTGCTAGTGATTTTAACATAGTGTAAATAGGTATTTGCACTTAGTGTAAATAGCATATTGCAAACAAATACTGCTATTTTCACTTAGTGTAAATATAATCTATTGCTAATACGAGATTTGAAAAGGGAGGAAAAAAAAGTTCGGCAAAAGATGGGATCGAACCTGTGTCGATCACGTCAAAAAGCCAAGGGCAAGCGCATATCCATCTGCGACACTGGAGCTGATATTTTACAGTCACTTTTAACTAAATGTAAACATACACTCCGTATTTTTTATTCCATAGTAAGGGCAATTCATACAATACATTTAAACTGAGCTACTTTAATACCATCTCCGAACTTTCTACCACGGCTCTGCTGTTCTTCGGCTGGTTCTTCCCTGTATACGTTGATTGACAGATGTCTCGTCCAGTCAGCGGTGAGTAATCCCAAACCAATGGCGCTGTCTCAAACTATACCTACCTTTTCCGGTTTGTCTGATTTGTCGTTGTGTTTTCTGACTTGTTAATTTGTTTTCGGATTTGTCGTTGTGTTTTCTGACTTGTTATTTTGTATTCTGACTTGTTATAATGTTTTCTGAATTGTTGTTGTGCTTTCTGAATTGTTATTTTGTTTTTTAGACTTGCATTTGCGTTTGTAATTTGTTATTTTGTTTTCAGAATTGTGATTTGCTTTGCACTTTACGGCCACCGTACATTCCTTATGGAGCAGTAACTCTTCTCAGAGACTCAGCTAGATCCCAGATTTCTTTGTCAG
>NW_015559302.1:1226-2875 GCF_001515605.1 Sinocyclocheilus anshuiensis | reverse complement strand
AGAAGCTGTCAATATGTTTTATACGATTTTTTTTGTGTGTCTAGGCTCCGTTTTTCTAACTGAAGATGTGGAGCAATATAATTATTTGTTCTATTTTAGCTAATTGAGAAGTGAGAATGTTATGTTTAAGTCATTATTTGTTCATGTAGAGATGAATTTAAATAATGAAAAGGTATATGTGTTTCTTACCAAATCATAGGTGAACACGCTGAGTGTGCATAATATTTTTATTAGGATGCCTGTTGGTGTCAGTTAGTTTGGGTCGGTGTGCCGAGCACCCACCAGCGGAAAACGAAACCGGCGCCTATGAGGGGTAAAAATTGTATTAAAACAAAAATATTTAAATTTTAAAACTTTAACTGTAACTTTTTTTTAAATACAATACTTTTACAATTTATATTTTATTTATATAAATATTTATATGCTTTTCAAACACCCTTTATATCCCAGGCAAAAATAAAAACATGTTATTTAATCAATTATAATTATTTTTAAAAAGAGTTAAATAATAAAAAATGGTTTTAATATTTATTGTGTGAAAAAGATTTATATCAGTTTTTAAAAAACTGAACACCCATTAATGAACAAACAACTGTGGGCATGTGAAATTTTGTGGACAGCCAAAAACCATTTTTAAGTCCTTGTCCAGGGACACTTGTCTGCCTCCTCCATCATGTTTGTTCACAACAGGCCCATCGCAAGGATGTGTATTTGTGTATTTATTTATGTGTCAGAGGTCACTTAACTTCAGTATGCCCTTAAGCTGATCCACATGTCAGGGGACTAGCTGCATTGAGAATCAAAACCAGAGTATGAGAGGAAGTTCTCTGTTTATGCTTTCATAGACCTCCTTTTTACTTTCAAAGGGAAAAAGCTCTGCTGGCAAGCAAGTCAGCCTGTGGATTCTCTATGCTGCACAGATTGCCGCTGGCCTGGCTGAACAGTGCAATATTTAAAATCACAAGCTTCTACACTCTTTGGTGTCTCAACTCGGGGGCCCTCAAAGATTTATCTTGGTGTCTGGAGAAATCTATAGTCTGAGATGAAACTGTAGTGATTAGACCTTTACATGCAGATCATCCTTGATCCTCTTCAGCAATCAGTATGTTGTAATTGGATTTAGTTCTCATTTGTGTATACTGATGATTATGTAAATGAAATCCATATGCATATAACCAATATTTTCAGAACAATTAGATATAGTATATGCCTCGCACAACCTCCAGCAATAGCTGAGACAAAACAATGAAGGCATGCTGCCATTATGGACATATGGTGAGGATGTTTTTGCAGAATTTTGATTAATGTAAGGAGACTGTGTGAGAGTATGTAATTGTTCCTGGCCTTTTTTCCTTCTCCGAGATGATGCATATTTTATCTCCTATTTCTAGCATGATCTGGAAGACTGCACTTATGTTTATTTGCTGTTTGTTAGTTTTGTGTTGCCATGACAACAGCATGAGGCATCCTTATGTCTGCTGGGATACGTCACATTGTTTCACTTTTTTTCTAGCCTTGAAGTCTTGAAGCCTGCTGCACTGTGTGGTGTCATGTTCTTTTCAACAATATCAATCTGAAGTAATCTTGACAAGGCTTCTCCCAAGATCACCCATCTCGTGTCATACTCAGTGACCCCTGTGGCCTGTGGG
>NW_015559302.1:0-146 GCF_001515605.1 Sinocyclocheilus anshuiensis | reverse complement strand
ACAGTGCAACAGTGAAAAGGGACCCCTTTCAAACAGTGTCGCGTTCCGAACGTTGTTTAAGCGACATACACGACATGCGGTATTTTAAAAATTCACATCATCAAAATAAACACCGGTATTCGGTATGAACCGGTATACCGCCCAGC
>NW_015559301.1:333-498 GCF_001515605.1 Sinocyclocheilus anshuiensis | reverse complement strand
CTCAGTCACATTATTATGAATTTTTACAAGGCATGTGACAATGCGGTACGTACGACGAATTCGTAATGAGACTCATTTATAAATCTAGTCAACAAAAAGAAGCATTGAGGTCTTCCTGCGCGTTTCCGCCAAAATAAAAGTTGAGAAAAAGCAAGAACTCTTATC
>NW_015559301.1:0-164 GCF_001515605.1 Sinocyclocheilus anshuiensis | reverse complement strand
ATACATTTATTATAACATTCACACATAGTGTTCAAATTAGGATCTGTAATATTTTCTAATGTTTTAAGAAGTCTCTTCTCAGCAAGGCTGAGACAGTAAAAAAATAAAAAATAAATACATGATTCAAGAAGGGGGTCTGATGGCCAAAAATTATTATTTTACTA
>NW_015559300.1:0-497 GCF_001515605.1 Sinocyclocheilus anshuiensis | reverse complement strand
TACGTTTTTACACCATTAGCCTTTTTGTGCTGTTTGCTTAAACTTAATTTACATACGTTTTTGACAGTTAAGCTTAACATACCCTTAAAAATTAACCATGGTTTTACAAGTTAAAAACAAAAACTATATACTTAACTATGGTAACCACAAATTAACCATGTCATAAAATAGTTTTTAACAGGACTGACTTTGTATTTAACGTGAATTAGTCAAAACATTGTAAGTAACTAATAACTATTTCATTGTACAGAAAGAGAGCAAAGAATCAATCATTATCAAAGAACATTATCATTGACTTCAGTCTAGTTCAAGCACTCTGAAAAACTGGAGTTATAATCACTGAAGCTGTTTACACTGTGAAATGAATCTCTTACATTGTATGCACATCTGTACTTTGTTGTTTATGATGAGAGAATTCGCCAGTGAGCAGCGAGCGTGCGCGCTGAGCAGAGCACCAGCGTTTCAGCAAAGACTCATCTGAACGCCTCTGATTGATA
>NW_015559299.1:0-1433 GCF_001515605.1 Sinocyclocheilus anshuiensis | reverse complement strand
TGAGATATAAACTACAAAGTTTTTCATTGCGTTACACTATGAAACCAGAATAATTTGATATGTTTCCATGATTTTGTTTGAATTTGTTTACCGCATTTCACTATTCTTTATTGTATTTTCATGTGTAACCAAGTTCCCTGGAAAGATCAGCTCTGCTTCTCTACTTTAGCACGGGCAGCTCGCTTGGCCTCCTCTTCCAGCTCCTCAGTATGGGCCTATGAGAATGATGCAAATAATTACGTTTGTTTACTTGGAAACAGAAATTCTGCTACATCATTTTAAATAGAAACCATTTGACCTGAAGTTCTTTGATCTTCTGAAGCTGTGATCCCAAAAGACTGCTCATCGTCAATCTTGCCGAGTAGCTGACTCACCTCAAAGTCCTTCCTGTTTTTAAACACACGTGTCTTGTAAAATGTGCGTTTACACTTGTACCTGGCACAATGTCGCTCACTTTTTGATCTTCTCCTCTGATTGCTGTTTGTCATTCTCCAGATCCATTATGGACTCCGGGGCCAGTTTCAGATCACCCTCAGGCTTCCGCTTGGCTCTCTCATGGTCCATACCATCATCCACTTGCTGCTCAAGTTTTGTCTTGGATTTAGACAAAGTGTTGACTTTGTCTTCCGCTGCCTGAAGGTCATCAAGAGTCTGCTGGTGTGCCTCTTGGAGGGCTTTCTTCTCTTTGGTCAGCTTGGCAATGCTGTCATCCTGAGAGGTCATCTCCTCCGTCAGGTTTTTCACCTAAATGCAAACATTGATTTTTTTCTCCTGAAGAATTCAATTCAATTCAAATGTATTTGTATAGCGCTTTTCACAATACACATCTTTTCAAAGCAGCTTTACAGAAAATTAAGGTGACACCATTTTCTCCTCAAGCTCCTTCATTTTAGCTAATGCCTTTGTTAAATCTTCTTTCATCTCCTTATAGTTCTCCATAATTGCTGCCATTTCTTTTTCAGCCTCTGCACTCTTCAGAAAGTTCAGGTTCAGGTTCCTTTATTTTATACCTGTCTGTAAATTAGGTTTCAGGGAACAAATTCAGGCTGTTTCTCATACATATCATAGACAATACAATAGACAACACTAGAAAAACAACACTAATATATTATAACAAAGCCATTACTTCATCTTATTAATGTTCATATTATTAATCACTTCTGGGACCAAGCTGTTCTTGTACCCTTTTGTTGTACACTGCGGTACTCTAAACCGTCTATTAGACAGATGATGCTGGAATTCATAATACAGGGGATGGACCATTTTACAATTTGGTTAATAGTGTTCTGGCTCTTTAACCCTCTGGGGTCTGAGGGTGTTTTGGCGCCCTGGAGAAGTTTTGACATGCCCTGACATTTGCGCTTTTTTCAGTTGCTTATAAACATTTGAATGGCTTAAGTTTAATAACACTGTAATCAGCACAAACTGGGCTA
>NW_015559298.1:422-566 GCF_001515605.1 Sinocyclocheilus anshuiensis | reverse complement strand
TATTGCCAGTTCATCTGCCTTACCAAGCGTTATAGTTCCTCTGTTGCTGACTGATTCCTGTGTATGATTCTGCCTGACTTCTTGACTCACGGTATTTGTACTCTGCCCCTTCTGTTCTGACGCCTGATTGGACTGATGTTTTTG
>NW_015559298.1:0-201 GCF_001515605.1 Sinocyclocheilus anshuiensis | reverse complement strand
CTTCCACATGTACAGCACATACACACAGAGAATTGAAATTGCGTTACTCTCAGACCCTTGGTGCATTCAGATAACACTAACAGTAGAACATAAATACAGATATACAGATTAAGTATAAAATACAACTGTACAAATAAGGTAAAATGTAAAAAAAAAATATATAAAGCAGCACACGGTACATGGCAGATAGAGTGCAAACCA
>NW_015559297.1:1060-1985 GCF_001515605.1 Sinocyclocheilus anshuiensis | reverse complement strand
CGCATGCCCAGTAGTTTTTGCTGTATCCCTTCTAGCCTTAACCATGTTCTGGCAAGGTTCTTGTAATGTTAATAGAATGTTCGTTCAGTGTTATCTGGTCTTTAATAATGTTCTGAAAACTTTAGCACAAAACATTATACATTGTTCATGGATCGTTTTTCAAAAACATTTTAATTGGACATTCATCTTACTACTTGTTTCAGAACTTTTAGAGAACATTCAAAACTAATGTTCATATAATGTTTGAAAATGATAAAATGGAAAAATTGTAATAAGAAATATAAACTTACATCCGGATTTGGTACCAAGCTATACAAAATATTTTACAAAATAGTATTGAATCGTAAAAAAAAAGTAATGTTGCCATGTTTTTTTTAATTTTTATTTATTACTAAATTATTTTTATTCTTTGCCATTTTTTCGATATAAAGAGAATGAATGTACCATCCTCTTGTAAGAAAAAAATGTGAAATTACACCAATAAAAATATATAAAAAAGAAAATGATAAGAATGTTTATAATGATCATATAAACAAAGAAAAAACATTTTTAAAACATTTATTAAAAAAAAATGGAAATTTTGAACGTTCAGAAAACATTCAGAAAAGAGAAATAACATTTATAGATTAATAGGAATATTAACAAAGTGTTCTTAGAATGTTTGGAGAATATATTTTTTGAAAACGTTAAGGGAACATTCCATTGTATAACTTTCAAACATTATGAGAATGTTACTTTTGAAAGTTCTGTAAACATTCCAAAACAAGTCAATAACATTTTTTTTTAAATGTTAGACGAACATCCAACTAAAATGTTCTAGAAAAGAAACATTCCATGAATGAGGTATAACATTTTGATAACATTATTAAAGAGCAGATAACTTTGAAAGAACATTCTATTACACTCTAAAAAATGCTGGGTTAAA
>NW_015559297.1:0-956 GCF_001515605.1 Sinocyclocheilus anshuiensis | reverse complement strand
TTGACCCAGCGGTTGGGTTACTACCCAGAAGGTTGGGTTAAACATTTAACCCAACCGCTGGGTCAAAACAGCCCAATTGCTGGGTTTGTCCCTATTTTATCCAGCACTGGGTTGTTTTTAACCCAGCATTTTTTTAGAGTGTATCGTTGAGACAACCTTCCCTGAACGTTCTTAGGGCGTTCCCTGTTAGCAGCGATGAGACCAATTCATCTTCACTTCACGATTTAATTTCTCGCCTGGAAAGGAGTGTTTCGTCATTCCAAAGTTGTTTTTCCATTAAAGCCAACTTCCATTGGATCATTTCCGATAGCACTGCACCTGTTTCCCTGGCATCTCCATCGCTGTGTGAATACCCAGCCAAGCCCTCTGAGAATGACCACAGCGCCTGGCATCTTAAACTCAGAGGAGTCTCTCGGGACCCATATGTGGATCTGAGCTCTGAGATCAAAGCATAACTCGGACCCTCCCTGACCGATTCTGGCCGGCGGGGTTAATGGAGCGGGATGGAAGGCTGGACTGTTGTGCTTTGGTTATTTTGAGCCTGTGCTCGTCTATTTCTGAACAGCAGAAGCCATGAGGATGGTCAGACTCTCTCAGGTGTGCAGGTCATATATACATATATAATCATTTGTACAGTATTTAAAAAAATATACACATATATTTAATCATTTATAAATACATTTTATTTACATATATTTATACACACAGCTATTTATGCAACTATGCATAATTATATGAACGACTGATATGTTTCCGTCTGCATTTTATTAGGTTTCTTAATGAAATGCAATGAACTGTTGCTGTTTACACTGTTTACATAACTTTCTTGTGACTTACCGTCGTGCAGATGATCAGTACAAGCACCAGCAGACACAATAAATCCCTCATCTTCATAATAAACCCTTCAGTGTCCACGGAAGATGATTTATTGAAACTGTAACCAGAACAAAGCACTT
>NW_015559296.1:408-1390 GCF_001515605.1 Sinocyclocheilus anshuiensis | reverse complement strand
GATTATGAACGTGATATTGCGTAGCTTGTCAGTTACTGTTTACAAAGCGTGGAATGGTGCGATGTGATCGGTTGAGCGGATTCCTACTGGTTTTCTTCTCAGACTGGAGAGAGTGTCAGATGATGACATGAGGAAGTGTGAGGACTTCATCAACACCATGAGTTTGTCATGAGGCATTTGTTGCGTTTTGGAAAGATAGGGAGAAAACATGACAGAATAACACGGCGGATATCGCATTTTGCGTAAAATTAAAAATGTACTTTTCAATAAGTTTTGGAGTGGTTGAACGGTACACAGATGTCACGGTTCAGTACGTACCTCGGTTCGGGGGTCACGGTTCGATATAAATCTACTATGCTCGGTTTCTTTTCATTTATTTTGAACAGACAGTAGTACAAATTACAATTTTTTCCACCTAGATGTGAAAATACTAAATATTATTACATTATGTTATATAAAATCTGCAGTACATATATACATACAAGGAATAAATTATTGAAATATATTTGATTTAGTTTACAGAGAAAAAAAGTCTTTTTTCCCATATGCGTCTAGCAAGACGCAGTACGAGTGAAGTATCGAAAGGGAACAGTGTGACACGTAACGTAGCCTATATACGCTGAGTTTCAGTTAATTTTTGTGACAGGCTTAATTTGTTCACAGAAAGGAAACTTAAATGGCAGAAAGCAACATCCTATTTGTTTTCTTAATTTTACAAAAGCACAATGTTTTGTTTTCATTGTGAGTGTACACAAATAAAAGCAGACCTTTATACAGTGATGCATTATTAATAAGACAATAAGTGTTTAAACTTGATTCTGCTGGTTCTATAAGGAAACAGTTTGAAGTGATCGCGCAGGCGTGCACGCACACACACACACAAAACACATCAGTTCCATCATTGCTAACTTGACAGCGCAGTTGGTACTTTATCAAAATAAAATAAAGTAAACCAAACATCAGCGCGCCCGCCTCTGAAACT
>NW_015559296.1:0-398 GCF_001515605.1 Sinocyclocheilus anshuiensis | reverse complement strand
TTGGTACTTTATAAAAATAAAATAAAGTGAACCAAACATCAGCGCGCCCGCCTCTGAAACTGGTGGAACGCGACTGAAGTACAAAGCCTATAATTTACATAATAAATAATAGTTTATCATTCAGATACGTTACATCGCAAATATGGAAATATTATGGAATATTTGGATGTGTTCCGAATGAGAGAGGTAAGCACAAAGAGCACAAAGCTCCAGTTCGCAAACAGTTGAGTGCACAAGCCTTTAAAGTATACTCCGTTGTCAGTCTGTGAGAGACGCATTCAGAATCAGCACATGGTCACTATCTAGTGGGCTTTGTTTTCAAGTGCGCAACTCCTGGCATTCGCTGTTCTTCTGTTGGCGGCCGGTTATCAAACAGCGTTGCATTGCTGTGGGTGCCC
>NW_015559295.1:0-1386 GCF_001515605.1 Sinocyclocheilus anshuiensis | reverse complement strand
GCCAACTGAGGCCCAGAGGCAGGAAAAGAGAAAGAGAAAGGAAAAATAATAATAAACAAAAGACAATGAGAGTGAGGAGAGAGAGAGAGAAAGAGAGAGAGAGATAAAGGAGAAAAAAAAATAAATAAATAAATGTAATATCTTATAAGTATTTAATTAGGTTTGATATTAGCCATTGTTGCTACCTCCTCCTAACCCCCCTCCCCCAATCTTGTTTAGATATTGATAAAGATGTGTCATTGAGGATGGCTTCAGACAAAGAGGGTCAGCGGATTCATGATTGATGGAAGTTTATGAGATAACCAAGAGGGGTGTAATTCTATTGTATTATTTTGAGTGGAAGTTGACAGGTTTTCCATGGAGATGTACTCTATTAGTAAGTTTTTCCAAGATGTAATATGTATGGTGTTCCTTGATTTCCAGTTCATGAGGATAGTTTTCTTGGCGATAGTTAGAGCCACTAGGAGTAATTGACTATTTGTATTGTTTAAATTGATTATGGATATGTCACCTAATATACAGAGGGAGGGAGACAATGGGATGTGACATCCCATAAGGTTGGATAGTGTGTCAGTAACGTTTTCCCAAAATGTTTTAATTGAGGTGCAATGCCAAATGGTGTGAAAATAGGTATCTGGGGTGTTTTGTGTGCAATGTGAGCATGTTTCTGAGTTAAACCCATTTAAAAAAATATTCGTCCAGTTAGGTGAAATCTATGAAGTACTTTATACTGTATAGGTTGCAGGTTGGCATGTTTTGTCATGAAGTAGATATTTTTGCAGATTTGTGTCCAGAAGGCGGCATCGGGAGTAATAGATAAGTCTGATTCCCATTTAACATTTGCTAATCTTAATGTGTTGTCTGATTTTGATATCATTCTGTATATTTTGGAGAGTGTTTTTTTTTGTTCTATATATTAATTAGCGCTGAGATTGGAGGGGAAAGGTCTAGGTTAATTGTCCCAGTGTCAATGTTTGATTGAATTAATGATTTGATTTGTGAGTGTTCCAAAAAACAATTACTCCCAATGCCGTATTTCTGGACCAAGTGCGAGAATGGTGCCAGGTTATTATTATGAAAGATATGGTGAAGTTGTGTGATGCCCTTTTCTGCCCATGTGCGTAAGTTGAGTGGCTTCTTGTTAGCTGTAAAATCTGGGTTATTCCATATCGGGGTGTATTTAGATGGTGCAAGAGGAGTGTCTGTGATTTGATGAAATTTCCACCAGGCTGTCAGAGCTGCTGCTATTGTCGGCATTTTAAAACAGTGATGATTTTTGATGGTCTGATTGAAGAAGGGTAATTCTGAAGTGTTAATGTCCTTGCAAATTGTTTGTTCAGTGTCTAGCCATGTGCTTTCTGATGAGTCAGGGTGAATCCATTTGTG
>NW_015559294.1:309-532 GCF_001515605.1 Sinocyclocheilus anshuiensis | reverse complement strand
TATTTTGAATGCATAACACAGCAGCGGCGCATCTCGTGGGTTAGAATAACACAACATTAAAATGCAACAACGTCACTTACATCATCACCACATCTAGCACGCCACTGATGATGCTCCCTGATGCACACCTAACATTCAAATGCAAATGTTTATTTTAAATTCGACTAATATTCATGTTTTTATTCACAATCTCCTCATCACAGGCAGGCACAGCACTCATGTT
>NW_015559294.1:0-152 GCF_001515605.1 Sinocyclocheilus anshuiensis | reverse complement strand
TGATGCAGCCATGTCAGGGAGACGCTGTGTGTTTCTAGGCGAAAGCAAAAGCACTTTATTTGGCCTTCTGAAAGTAGAACAGCAATGCATTTTATGGACGACCGTTTCTGTTTTGTTATTAGTTTAAGTATTTGCTATCGACTGTTCAAATG
>NW_015559293.1:378-541 GCF_001515605.1 Sinocyclocheilus anshuiensis | reverse complement strand
GGTTTCCGACGATCTCGGCTTGTGTTGCCTCGATTTGGTTGGCGAAGGCTTTTCTCAACGATTTACGACAACAACAAAAAAAAATTTGGCAAAAGGAGTCAATCCTAGTTTCGGGACCTGGATTTAAAGTTGAGTTAAGGGAGTTCCCTGATGAGGGGACTAG
>NW_015559293.1:0-199 GCF_001515605.1 Sinocyclocheilus anshuiensis | reverse complement strand
GTAGGCTTTTCGACCTTCCGCACTTCTTTGGAGTTGTTGTTGCGCGAAGGCGAAAGTTGTTCTCAGGTGTTGATGCAACTCTTCCAGGTATTGGTGAGTGGTATAGGCGGTAACGAGGTTCAGGTGACCAGGTTGGTACAGCAGGTGTAACGGAAGTGTCATTTGTCGCCCCGTCATCATCTCGAACGGGGGTACTCCG
>NW_015559292.1:0-1377 GCF_001515605.1 Sinocyclocheilus anshuiensis | reverse complement strand
TGGGAATTTGTGCCCATTCATCCAGTAGAGCATTTGTGAGGTCAGACACTAATGTTGGACAAGAAGCCCTGGCTCTCAATCTCCATTCCAGTTCATCCGAAATGTGTTTGATGGGGTTGGAGTCAGGACTGTGCAGCCAGTGAAGTTCATCCACACCAGACTCATCTAACCATGTCTTTATGGACCTTGCTTTGTGCACTGGGGCTCAGTCAAGCTGGAACAGAAAAGGGCCGTCCCCAAACTGATCCCACAAAGGTAGAATAACGCCTTCGAGTTTACAACTGTGACGATGAGCACTTATCAGGATCAACTAAATGCTAGATTTTCAAAACTATGTGAAATATGTAAACTTTGCGGCATAGACTCTTTAAAATAGTCCAAGAGTTTTACACACCGGTCTGTTATTGTGGGGACATTTTTCCATGCCCCTTAAAATGACACGGCACAAAACGAAACGTGATTGGTTACTTTACCTCTCAGTCATATGGCCTCTTGGGCCATACTGTCCTCTTTTGTGCAAAGAAATGCTCTTGATGATTCTCTCCCAAGTGCATCCATTGTTGTCAGCGTTAAGTCTAAGAATGATTTAGTGGGCTATATAACACTTTTAAACAACTAGAAATTACTTCTCTTTAGTTTTGGTTCAACATACTCACCTGTTGATCAAAACCTGCCTTAAATTTACAAAAAAACATTTTTAAGTCACTTTCTGGAGGGTGTACTCATTTTTGCAACACAACATTTTATCACTTTGATAAGGAAAACACATTTTCCTGAATAATTTTAACATGTTCTTTGGTAACCGATCAAGCAGACTTACTGGAACATTATATCTCCAAAGAACCCTAACATGTTTTCTAAATGAAGAGTAAGTGCTGAATTTGTTAAAGGGGTCATATGATGCGATTTCAATTTTTCATTTCTCTTTGGAGTGTTACAAGCTCTTGGTGCATAAAGAAGATCTGTAAAGTTGCAAAGACTAAAGTCTCAAATCCAAAGAGATATTCTTTATAAAAGTTAAGAGTCAGCCACGCCTACCTAAAACGGCTCGTTCTAACACGCCCCCACATGTCTACGTCACTGTGTGGGAAGATTTGCATAATGCCGCCCAAATGTTCACGCAAAGAAAGAAGGCGTAACTTTTATTCTCGCTGTAGTATTGTTGTTGCTGCCGTGTCGTGAATGCACTGTGTGCTTCGTTGTGAAAGCGAAACTACTTTGTTTGGTCTTCCAAAAGAGGACGATATCTGCTTCATCATGCCTGGAGCTGATCTGTGCTGGTCGCTGAGGAAATACAACAACTTAATGCTGTGGATCACCGGATTGGCTTTTACCGTGGACGAAGCGGAGTCCAGCCCGGGGTCACCACATGTGGTT
>NW_015559291.1:0-1433 GCF_001515605.1 Sinocyclocheilus anshuiensis | reverse complement strand
AGACATTAAAGACATAACATGCAACATTTACAACTTTAACAAGACTTCCAAAAAGATAAACATTGCAGCGGTGGAACTTGCGCAGCACGTCATCATAACCCAACCAGTAAACGCCACTCTGATTGGCTGAGGCATCACGTCATCATGACCCAACCAGTAAACGCCACTCTGATTGGCTGAGGCACCACGTCATCATAACCCAAGCAGTAAACGCCACACTGATTGGCCGAGGCAACAAGCATTCGGCGCGTACTGCTGAAGCAAGTGGCTGCTCGGCTCTGTTCAGCTTCCATCAAATCAAAGCGATCCAAAATCATCGTTTTCAATTCAAATTAAACATAGATGTGAACTGTACTTTTTGTGACACACAACCAGAGACTGTCCTGCATCTTTTTTGGCATTGTGTTCATACAAGAAAACTTTGGCAAGACATTTGCCAGTTCATTGCAAACTTCATACATAATGACTTTGAGCTTTTCTTTAAGGATGTTTTTTTTGGAATTTTCACTTTTGAGAAGCAATATGGAAATGTTTACTTTCTCTGCAACTTACTTATTTTACTTGCCAAATATTTTATCCACAAATGCAAGGTTATGAAAGTTACCCCCCACTTCTCTTACTTTCAAGAAGATATAAAAATTTATATTAAATCTTTATCTGCCTCCTGTAACAAAAAGGCAACTAAAACTTTCAATGTATGCTCACTTTTTGGTGTTTTTGTATAATTTTTATCTGATAATTATTTTGCGTTTTGAGGGAAGAGAATGTTTTTTGTTGTGTGATCTGTTTATTTTATTTATTTACTTATTTATTTTTCTACTCTTTCTCTTTTGATTTGTAATTGCTGTATATTGTTTGGTCATCCTTGAACCCCTGGCTCTTTTCCTTGGCATATGTTCTGTCACACTTGTATTTCTGAATAAATGTTTAATAAAAAAAATGTAAAAAAACAATCTGCGCTTGCAAAATTCCGCATCACAGATGCACATATTCACACTCCAGACCTCTCTCTTTTGTTTTCATGAAAGCATTTGAGCAATACCTTTCATTGATCCAGTTGTCTAAGAACAAAAAAGCTTTAAAAACTTTATCTGTTTGTAACTCTTCGTGGCTAAGTTACAATTCGGATTGCATCTCTCAGTGATTAACAACACGACTGTATTCCCTTCCAAGATATACAATATAATGATATAACGTGTAGTTTGATCTGTTTCTTTGAGAGTTGAAAGCACAACGCATCTGTATTCGCGTCCATCATAAAACGTTACACACTCTAATCATGCATTAGTAGTTTCAAAACTAGTTATAATGTGTTTTAAAAATTACTGAATCTAATATGTGCCATATTCTGCAATTCCGTCTGCGTTTTCCGCATCACGGAAACCCTAATTCCCTTTCAGTCGGTCACTCCCGACGTCACGTCGGATGACCGA
>NW_015559290.1:0-768 GCF_001515605.1 Sinocyclocheilus anshuiensis | reverse complement strand
GCAATGCTCTACCACTGAGCCACAGGAACACATTTTTTAAAGCACACATTACATACAACTCAACAACTCATCTGTACTGAACTCTCGCTCGAGTCTGTTTCTATGAGAGAACACCGCGGGTTCTTATGGGTTAATGAGTTTGATGAGGAGCCCCCTCAAGTACACGCATGACAAAATAACACATTAACAAGGCCTGAGTTGATGCTTGTGTACGAGTAGTTAATAATGAGTTAGTAATGATGAGCCTCTTAAAGTAAAGTCACGACACAGTGATGCACTTATTATAAACGTATATAAAAAAAACACATGTACTATTACAACAGAGAAACAGAAAAACACAAAACAGATTATGACCTTTAAAGTTCAGTTATTAGTGTATTTAGTATTTTCTACATTTGATACGGAGGATCAGTGAAAATAATGACAAACTAATTCTGTGCCATCCAGTAATATTTATGAAGAAACTGCAGATGTCAGTAATTTAATTGACAATATTGACTTGTTTACATTTATTTTATTTTATTTGTTATTCCTTCTTTCAGGAACGGTTTGATTTAGTTAACCCCTAAATGTTGATTAATGCATTAACTCTCAATCATGTGCTAACATGTAGTTAAGGCTGCGTTCTTCATGCATGAATCCATTTTTTTTTTATCAGATTAATAATTAGCTCATGTTTTACCTAATCATGAGTTCATGTTGAAGTAATTCAGGTATTAGTACATGATTGTGCATGTACCTTTATTGTAAAGTGTTACCTAGAGTGAG
>NW_015559289.1:0-2168 GCF_001515605.1 Sinocyclocheilus anshuiensis | reverse complement strand
CAGTCATTCTGTCTTTCCCCATGGGCCTACTGTTATTTAAAGGTGTGAATAACGTTAATAAGGCAGCTTGACACATAACCTAGCTGCGAATATTCACTGATTGCAAAGGAGATTAGTAATATTTCACAAGTCTTTAAAAGAGACAGATGTAAGATTTTTATGGAGCACTTTTTAACTACGTACTTCTTCATAAAAATATAAGGATTAATGTCCTCCAATTGTGATTTTAAATCTCAAAATGTGACTTTACATCTCTTAATCAATAGTACTTCATTTCAACAACAACAACAAAATTATATCTCATTACTGTGAAATTATTAGTATGAAACCCTGCTTCCTCTTCAGAATAAAAAACAACAAGGTAATTGTGGATTTTTATCTTTCAGTTGTGACTAACACAGTGACTTTATATCTCATAATCACAACTTTATTAGACTTTATATCCCGCAGATATGACTTTAAAGCTCACAATGTGCCTTTATATCTTCCACCTGTGACTTTTTATATCTCGTAATCACAACTTTATTTCACATAACTGTGGCTTTATACCTCACAATGTGACATTGTCTTGTAATCTCGACTTTATTTTGCATAATTGGGACTTTATATCTTACAATGTGCCTTTATATTTTCCAACTGACTTTATATCCCAGAATTGAGACTTTGTCATAATAATGACTTTATTTCACATAATTGTGACTTTATATCTCACAATTGTGACTCTGTCTCAAAATTTTCAATAAATAAATAATTAAATAAGTAAATCTTTATTTTTCTATCACAGATGGATAGAAAAATGTCTCTGATAAAGACTCAAAAAAAAAAAGACCTAAAAAATGGTGGGAGCCACTGAAAAGCATCATGGAGAGGATGTAATGGATCCATAAAAGGCTGCCCTTGCAAAGAGTTTTGAAAGAGGAACCTGTTGCTTGCCTATTATAGTATCTTGCTTGCCTGGTCTACAATGCTTGAAAGCTTGCTTGTAATTTTGGCAAGAGAAATAAAGCCACAATATGATTTTGTGATCACAAATATATTTCACATTTTGACTTTATATCTCACTTATATCTCATTTTTTAATCATGACTATGAATTATTTCTCACAGTTGCTTTACAGTATATCATAATGTGACTATTCAATTTCATTTTCTACTCTAAGGTGGAAAAAGCTTTCGTATATATTTTCACAACATTTTGTCAAATGTTATAGATTGATTGATTAATTGATTTTGTTCTACATAAAATAGTCATATGAGTCTGGCGTGACATAAATTTTCAGCAAATGACCTGTGAAAAGAACGTATCCATTAGACTGTCCACATTTCGACATGCGTATCCTTTGTGCCACAGCGTTTTACTTTCACTGTAAAATCACTGCAAAAAAGTAAATTTTAAAGATGCATATAATCTTTTCAGAAGTTGTGTTTAAAATCCATCTGCTTTAAAATTGTAAAGAGTCAAAAGCTCAGTTTGAAAGTGCATTACACTTCTGAAGATTCCACAGATGGCCTTGATCTATAGCAAATTCCTGCTCAAACTGCAGACATTGACAGACACCAGATCTGAACACTGGACACGTGTTACAGCATACTCACTCCATACACTGTGATAGGAGCCATGTTTTCATTGAGAGCTTTATGCTCCTTTGTCAAGCTCAGTCAATAGTCATCTCAACAGCTGAGTCATCTCAGAAAACGTCCTTCACCATTACTAGCAGTCAGACGATTATTGCCACAACCCTGCTAAATACTGTGAAACTGATTTCTCTTATTTTAATAGAATACTAAACAGCTAAAACCAGCATGAATTGGTCCAGGTCTAGATGGAAACCTGCAAAATGTATCTGTTTTTTACTAGTTTTACTAGTTTTGCTGGTTTACTTGCATGATCTAATTTTTATTTTGTCGCTGTCACTCTTTTACCTGCTTTTTGCTAGTTTTACTAGCTTGGATGTTTTACATGTATGGTCTAACTTTAATTTTTTCTCTGTCTTTCTTTTACTTGTGTTTTACTAGTGTTGAGATTTTACTTGCACGGTCTAATTGTAATTTTGGCACTGTTATTCTTTTACCTGTTTTTTACTAGTTTTACTAGTTTGGATGATGGATGTTCAACTTGCATGGTCTAATTTTAATGTTGTCACTTTCACTCTTTTGCCTGTGTTTTAC
>NW_015559288.1:726-918 GCF_001515605.1 Sinocyclocheilus anshuiensis | reverse complement strand
GCACTATATTTTATGTATAATCATTTTCTATTCTTAACTGTTTTATATTCATTTTAAACCTCTTAAATCAATTTGTAAATAATTTTCAAAGTTTTAAATTCCTTGTTTTATTGTTGTGATTATTTTTTTTTTTTTTTTACATTTTTTTTATGTAAAGCACTTTGAATTACCATTGTGTATGAAATGTGCTAT
>NW_015559288.1:0-562 GCF_001515605.1 Sinocyclocheilus anshuiensis | reverse complement strand
CAGGGGCGGATCTAGAAAATAATTTTTTTAGGGTGGCATTAGGGTGGCATGGGGTCTATGAGGGGTGGCAACACCAAAGCAAGCCCCCATGCATAGTTTTTGGGGATTAATGGTCTAACACAGTTGTGAACACAAATATTGTATTACCATTAAGTAATCATCTATACAATGAAAAATAAATAACATTTCAATATCCATCATGGCACCAAGTCAATGCACAATATAAAAAAACTTCAACAGGTTATAAATGTTTCTGAGCTTATATCACTAAAGAAGATATGCGGTATCTATTAAAATTACATAGGCTACTTAGATGGTATAATCACGTTTAGTGCAATATAAAGATTATATATTTTGATATAACCCACGTTTTAGTGCAAGTTTAAGAGCAACAAAAACTTTTGAATTTCCTAACATTAGAAAGAAATACAATAATATCAAAGCACTGAAACTGGATCAGTTTTGAAAACAATGTTTGATTTTCTGTTTTTAACAGAGGTGGGAATGTCTGTAATCGCGCAGAACAAACTCTATCAACCATATACTCTAGCAACACCCCAGC
>NW_015559287.1:0-892 GCF_001515605.1 Sinocyclocheilus anshuiensis | reverse complement strand
CTTTATTTTTCCAACATTAATAAAAGCGAATCAGTCACATTCACACGATCTACAAAAGTCTGAACACAAGTTTTTAAAGATGCAGTAAAGCCTCATAAAAAAAGTGCCATTAATCAACAAAACATGTATATCTCCACTGGTGATATTTGGTCTATTGACAATAGAAAACAAAAAAGTATGACTGAATGCTACTTCAAGTGTCTGCTGTTCTGTAATACAATTCAATCTCCATTACCAACATGAACTGCATTTGCTGCACCATACAGTTTTGACCCCACGAGGTATAAAATATAGAAAAAAAATACTTAAACAGAACAAGATGAGGTTTTAACCTGACAGAGCTAGGTAGTATTGATAACCAAAACTGCATCTAACATGAAAACCATCAGTCAGTCTTCCTCCTCACACCTCATGTGTCCACTGTATCAGCTCGTCATCAGAGTTAGGTCTCCCTGTAAATAAACAGACACAATTTGTCATATTAAAACAATGATCTAAAACATTTAACCACAATTTTATATTATGTACATTTTACAATTAGTCATTTAGCAGACGCTTTTATCCAAAGTGACTTACAAATGAGGACAACAGAAGCAACCAAAACCAACAAAACAACAATATGTAAGTGTTATGACAAGTCTTGCCTGAATATGAGAATTAGACCAATCACTCCTTCTGTATGGTCCTCAACTTACCCTCTGGCTTATTCTGCAGTGAATCCAAAGCCTTCCTGTTAATAGAAACATGTGTTCATAAGACTTTGCTTTTTAACCAACAAATTACAGATTGAGCAAAAGAAAATATATAACTGACAAGACTGGACTGGAATTAACTATAAGTTGAATGACATCATAAAGAAGCGTAAAAACACTTTTACTAACACTTTCTATTC
>NW_015559286.1:0-941 GCF_001515605.1 Sinocyclocheilus anshuiensis | reverse complement strand
GTGTGTGTGAGACGCGGGAGCTGATGGCAGGGGGCGGTGGATATTTGTGGCGGTCAATGTGGATATTGTGGATGAGTTTTTCTGTGTCATCACGTTCTATTAGTTCTACAGCTTCAGTTTCGGAACTTTCACGCTTAGTAAAACATATAGCTGTTCCCTCACCATAGTGCAACAGTGAAACGGAACCCCTTTCAAACAGTGTCGCATTCCAAATGTTGTTTAAGCGACATACACCGGTATTGCGGTATTTAAAAAATTCATATCATAACAAAAATAAACACCCGCGTTGTTCAACCATGAACCAGTATACCGCCCAGCACTAACTTAGAGCCTCATTTGCTAACTATAATTGCCTTTTGCTTACTATAATTGTTTTCTAAATTTAGGATAAATCCACATGTACGCTGCATATTAACACTACCGTTCAAAAGTTTGCTGTCAAAAATGAATACTTTCATTCAGCAAGATACAATAATTTGATCAAAAGTAACATCTAAAACATTTGTAACAAAAAACGCATTTTTGTAACTATTTTTTTAAGAATCCTGAAAAAAAAACGTCTATCACGTTTCTACAAAAATATATAGCAGTACAGCTGTTTTCAACAATGATAAGAAGAAATGTTTTTTAGCAGCAAATTAGAATATCAGAATCATTTCTGAAGAATCGTGTGACACTGAAGACTCTGGCACAAAGTGCAGCTCTAATTCACATCGACTCATAGACACCCTGCAATGCAATGATCTCATTCACTGAACGCCTGTCTCCAGAGCTGGGATCTGATCCTCTGCCAGCTCACCGGAGCCACTGTTGCCACCCCTGCAACATTAATAGCCAGTGAAAGTGCAGGCGTGCAGGGCAGGCCCGTTATATTTATAACTACACGACTCCTCGCAGCTATTATCGTATGTCCAGCACGTGACTGATTCCTCTCTAGAAGA
>NW_015559285.1:0-852 GCF_001515605.1 Sinocyclocheilus anshuiensis | reverse complement strand
CTGGAACGGCCCAAACATTCCATGCCAGAGATCATGAGAAAAAGCACAAACAGAAGCGCATTCACTGTTCTGGCTCAGTCTCTCAGGATCCAGTGTCAGTCTTACATAAGATCCAGACCGCCGCTGCTGATCCGGCATCTCCTCAGCACAACATCCCAGTCAGAACTCTGGCCAGCCGCAAAAACAATGCGAGTAATCACCTCTGACCCCAAACAAGACGATAAATTATGATTGCACAACATGTCAGAGCATGTGAACTACCTGCCAAGCCACATCTCCTTCATTTCATTATCCTGATATACTAATGGCAAACTTTTTATAGCAAGGCTGTCCTATCCTGGTCTTAGAGGGCAGACATCTTGCAGATTTTAGCTTGACTAGAAGTTTCTAGTAAGTCTAAAGACCTTGATTAGCTGGATTAGGTGTGTTTAATTAGGGCTGGAGCTCTGTAGGACAGTGACCCGCCAGGAGCAGTTTTGGACACCCCTGTTTTTGGGATAGAAAGAAGTTGGAAATACCTGAGCAGTGGTTTACTGTTAGCGAACAGCCCAATGTCACCCACTAGGGATGCACCGAATGTTCGGCAACCGAAATTATTCGGTTAATAAGCGAAAAGACCGAATAAATTGTACCGAACAATGACATGACAAGATCAAATAGCAACCAGCGCAGAGTGAGAGGCGAGCACTCTTTATAATGCAGCACACACGTCAGCAGTGTGGAAGCATTTAAACTGTCGGAGAAAGACGCAAAAATCATCACAAGCACCGACAGCGAGCGACTGTTTAGGACTGCATCGCATGTCTCTGATGAGAAGAGGAAGGGGTGATTGTTGCTGGTTACTGTATGATG
>NW_015559284.1:0-492 GCF_001515605.1 Sinocyclocheilus anshuiensis | reverse complement strand
ACAGTGTGTGCTATCGTTTTTGAGGAAAAGAAAAGGCAGATTTTAGTAGTTTTTACTGACGAGCATTACTGTAAACATCAGTTAGCGTACTAGCTAGCCAGTGGCTAGATTAAAAACATCGATCTTCCTCTTTACTGCTAGTTATAACATGAAATAAACGTGAGTAATCATCATAAAGTATGTTGAGCGATACAGTACAACTTAATGAAATTTATCATGTCTTATGTAATCCGTTTTTCAGTATTTAATGTTTGAACAAATGTCATGAAAACAAGTTTTTATCACAACCACTGTTTAAATGTTTATATTTCAGAAAATTCTTTGGAGTAGAAACTTCATTTAAAATTGTTTTTAAATGTGCGTCAATGCCCAGCACTAATTATAACCATTTTCTTTTCATATTCTATGTGCTCTTTTTGGGGGATTTAAACTCATGCAGTGGAAGTTGAAGTTCTACTTGTTTATTGAGTGAAAAGAGAGCTCAACTGCTGA
>NW_015559283.1:0-510 GCF_001515605.1 Sinocyclocheilus anshuiensis | reverse complement strand
AAGCTACTGCAAACTTTCACCCAAAAACAACTCGCAGCTCTCACTTTCTGTTATTGAAAGACTCTGAAATTAATTAACAGGTTGGTTTTCAAGTTATAGCCTATATATAAAATAACAATTTAGTGCGAGAAAGAAATGGCAAGACTGAAATTTCGGTAACACTTTATAATAACTTTCATTAATAAATCAGTAACAAACATTAATGCTTAACGGATCATTAGTTCACAACCCTCTACATTGCGAGTAAATCACTCGCATATGCGACTAAATCTTCACTCTGGGCGACTACATTATGTCTAATATTAGCCAATGGCTAATAAATTCTCAGATTTTACTCGCCAGTGTGTGAGTTGGAGGCTGAGTATATGATTAGCACAGATACATTTTCACTCACAGAACACTCTGACTGAGCGCTTCAGAGTTTCACTCTCCGCCAGTGGTGGACGAAGTACACAAATCAAGTATTTGAGTAAAAGTATAGATACGTATAATAAAATATTACTCCAGTAA
>NW_015559282.1:0-1638 GCF_001515605.1 Sinocyclocheilus anshuiensis | reverse complement strand
GAAAACCATTAATAAAGTCATCTCATCTTTGCTCTCACAATAACCACACGGAAGAGCAAGAGGCCCCGGGACAGGCGACCCAGAGAGAGAGGGAACTGCTCTTTGGGGGATGGTGAATGCACCTCTTCCTCCCCCGGAGGTCCTCTGGGTCCCAAGAGGGCACACTCATCCTCCTCTCTCGCCAGCAGGCAGCAGTGGGCGGTTTGAGAGCGTCATCAAAGGCCCTACTCACGCACGCTCTGCCAAACCGTGGAACCAGGTAAGCATTGCACCGCACGCTCAGTCCCTGCGTTCCACCTCGCTGCCCCACTGTGGGTACGTCGGTGGTCCCGCTGGTCCAGCTTGTACGGTGTCTGGGTGCCTGTCCCGCTGGTCGAGCTTGTGCGATGTTTGGCTGCCTGGCTACCCGAACGTCTCGCTGGCTCCTGTGGACCATCAGACTCGGCTATGCAATTCAGTTCGCCCGGCGTCCCCCCAAGTTCAGCGTCATCCGCTTCACATCGGTGAAGGCGTCCGATGTTCCTGTCTTGCGTGCGGAGATCGCAGTCCTACTGGCGAAGGATGCGATAGAGCCGGTCCCTCCAGCCGATATGAAGATGGGGTTTTACAACCCCTACTTCATTGTACCCAAGAAAGGCGGTGGGTTGCAACCGAGTTTGGACCTGCGTGTCTTGAAACGGGCCCTTCACCGGTTAACGTTCAAGATGTTGATGCAGAACAGTGTTATTTTTGACAGCAAATTTTTTAGTTGGCTAAAATCTAATGGGTTTAGTTACAGTGCATTTATTTATTTCTCTAAAATTTCCAAACTCATTGTATAGCTTTGATATTAAGGTTTTATCATGATAGACACCGATTTAACTTCAGTGACACACAACATGCCTTTATGTTAAAATTAAATAAAACCACTTCTCATAAAGAACAAGAACATTGTCTTCTTTTTACTGAAATACCAATGGTTATATAGGCTAATTGTGCATTCTTTATAGCAACTTGTTTACCATATTCTTTATTCTTTCAAATTTATTTCTATAAATAAATTTAGATTAATCTTTAGGGCTACTAAAGTTTTTCAGTCAAGAGCAGTGCGTGATTTTCTGTCTTTCTTTTGTTGCTTGATTAACATCAGTGACTCGGACAATAGCAACTAAATTAGGCTGCTATCCCTTTAAAACCGAATGCACAGCTGCAATGGATTCAATGTGCTGATACACATTCTCCCTACTGTTTCCCTTCACTTAAGACGTAATCAAATGTGTTTACTTGAATACTCGTCAAAACTGACAATTCAACATCATTTTGTGTGTAATTCTCCATTCATGCGACGCGAAAGAGTACTCGCACGCTGTGAGACGCGCTTTCTGTGTGTGTATGCTTCAGTGTCTGCGCCTCGCGCGCTGTGAGATGCGCTTTCTGTGTGTGTATGCTTCAGTGTCTGCGCTCAGAAAACCGGACCGAATTTAGTTCTCTCTTGCGTCGTCAGATTTATCCATATGTCTGCTCTTCTCTTACTCCCACATATTGGGCCTCATTCATGAAACACAAACAGAACTCTTTTTTGTGTAAATCGTTCGTAAAGCTTTTCTAACATACATTTTCGGATTCATGAAAGTGTTCATATTTTCAAAATGTTAGTTG
>NW_015559281.1:129-847 GCF_001515605.1 Sinocyclocheilus anshuiensis | reverse complement strand
TAATTTCCTTAATTATAACAATTGCAGCTTTGTTTTTAAACTAGTCAAGCTATAACGTATTTGATTTTTATCATGTATGACTAAAATCATGCAATGATTAAAACCTAATTCTGAGCAAAAACGTTAAGTTTTTTTTTCCTTTCTGGTAGCCTACTAGTTCGGAGGTCTCTTTGGCCCATTTTTAATGAAAAATAAAAAGAACTGCTTTATTTATTTAGAAGCAGGGTAATTTAAATTTAATTTTTGCATTGTAATTTTTATAATTTTTTATTTTATTAATCAAAATACAACGGCCACAATATAATATTCAGTGTTGGGCTGCCGAAACTCTGCATGTTGAGGGGCGAGCTGAGAAGCCTACTAAAGTCTTCATCCGTTTGCAACAAAACTTTATAGTTTTGTTGCAAATGAATTAAGAATGTATAGTGCTATATCTCAGCTTAATTAAACATAATAATATTGTATACACGGTTTACAAAATCTGTAAAAATATTGCACTAAAATGTGCGCTGAAGGAATTTGCGAATTTTAATTATACCTGTCATGTTTGTGGTTTTTCATCATTATACAGTCTGTTTAAATAAATATTCAGAAACACATGCAGTGCTACGTTTTGTCTTTTTTCTGTTTAACTTTTATTAAACTGCAGCTCAAAATAGAATAGGCCTATACCCTAAATAAGGATAAATTATATTGGAACGCATCTCCAAAATAATCG
>NW_015559281.1:0-119 GCF_001515605.1 Sinocyclocheilus anshuiensis | reverse complement strand
GTGTGTGTGTGTGTGTGTGTGTGAGAGAGAGAGAGAGTGTGTGCGCACAGCACAGAAAACAGCACACGAGTGCCGAAGTGAGTTCTATTTCGTCTTCTTGCAGTTGAATCTTTTGAAAT
>NW_015559280.1:659-906 GCF_001515605.1 Sinocyclocheilus anshuiensis | reverse complement strand
GCGTTGGGAGACAGATAGCTTGCGAGCGTCTGTTCGACCCGGGACATCGTCTTATAACTGCACTTGCTCATCCCCGCCACATTGCCGTAGTAGTCAGAAGCGGGGATAAAGAGGCGGGCAGAGAAAGGTCTTCCCCATGACCTCGACACCTCGGTGTGGAGGTCGGGGAAAAAAGGCAGGCTCCGGCACCGAGGTGGCGGCTTAGTACACAGAAAACGCTCATCCAGTTTACTTTTCTGCGGTTCAG
>NW_015559280.1:0-584 GCF_001515605.1 Sinocyclocheilus anshuiensis | reverse complement strand
ACTTGGCCACGGCGCGAGTTACCACCTCTAAGAGCTCCTCATACTGGGGCGATTGAGGGGGCGAATCCTCATCGATGCCCACCACGTCAACCTCCTCGGAGAAAGACAGGCGGAGCGTCGAGCCCGTTCCCCGGGGAGAAGTAACCACAGAGCAGGCTTCCGATCCCAGGGAGCGGGCCCTGGATCTGGCGGGTGAGGAAGAAGATAGGGACTCGCCCGTCTCCATTCCCTCCACCAGATTCATCTGCGAACCCTACGAGCGTAATCGCCGCTCCGCCTCGGCGGAAGCGGGACCAGCACCGCGGGAAACGCTAGAGAAGGCTCCCTCCGCAAATAGAGCCTTCTGAGAGCGTAGAACATGCATAGAACATCTCTCGAGAGCCGACTCAGCATGCTCCACTCCCAGGCAGACAATGCTCAAACTGTGTGTATCCCCACCCGTAATATATCGCGGGCAGGGAGGAACACACAGCCTGAAACGCTGCCTGCCCTCGCCCTTGCTTAAGTGCTCAGTCTTGTCTTGACATTATTATACAAACAAAACTAAATAAGACTCACAAACGAATATCAGACTGACACACACA
>NW_015559279.1:1570-1698 GCF_001515605.1 Sinocyclocheilus anshuiensis | reverse complement strand
GAGAATGACAATGCCATGAAGGGTTTTTGACATAGGCTAATTTTACGTGTATGTATATGCAACTCGGCATTTCCGCGCAGTCTGAAACACGTCTCTATGCTTGTGCGCGCTTTGATTGTGTGCGAGAG
>NW_015559279.1:0-1011 GCF_001515605.1 Sinocyclocheilus anshuiensis | reverse complement strand
GACTGAATCACTTTTGTAACCTCAGTTTATATTTTATTTGCCTGTTGTTCGGCGCTGGCAACGTGCATCTGTGTATGCGATTATTTTGTAGATGCGTTCCAATATAATTTATCCTTATTTAGGGTATAGGCCTATTCTATTTTGATCTGCAGTTTAATAAAAGTTAAACAGAAAAAAACTAAAAGTAGCACTGCATGTGTTTCTGAATATTTATTTAAACAGACTGTATAATGATGAAAAACCACAAACATGACGGGTATAATTAAAATACGCAAATTCTTTCAGTGCACATTTCCGTGTAATTTTTACAGATTTTTTTAAACCGTGAATACAATATAATTATGATTAATTAAGCTGAGATATAGCACTATAAATTCTTAATTCATATTCATCTGCAGCGACTAAGTAAATGACGACTGCTATGTTCATTATTACATCCAACAACAGAACCCCTCAATCGCTTAGGAGCCATTCTTGTCTACATCTGGTGCGGCGTCGAAACGATGATGGACTGTTTACAGCTCACTCAGGGCGGGTCTATGCTAAAACAGCAGTGTCCGTCAACAGTCGTGGGAGGGGCCTGTGCAAAGTGACGTCACTTTGCCAAGAATCTGTGAATGGCTTGTTCTGAGAAAGTGCTTATGATCTGTGGGGATTAAAAAAAAAAGCACTGGGTGGATTTTTTACCCTGCTTCTAAATAAATAAAGCAGTTATTTTTATTTCGTTAAAAACAGGCCAAAAGAGACCTCCGTACTAGTAGGCTATACCAGAAAGGAAAAAAACCTTAACGTTTTTGCTCAGAATTCGTTTTTAATCCCTGCATGATTTTAGTCATACATGATAAATATCAAATACGTTACAGCTTGACTACAAGTTTAAAAACAACGCTGCAAGAAATGTCTACACAGGCGATAATGCCAAAAAGAAAGAGAAACATCAGAAAATAGGCATATTTTCTTCAAGACATTATATGACATCAACATGCATTTATCATTCTTACAATCACCGCC
>NW_015559278.1:278-525 GCF_001515605.1 Sinocyclocheilus anshuiensis | reverse complement strand
GTTATTATGAGTATGGTGCTTTCTTTCGAGCGTTAATCCTCTCTGGGGAGTTGGATGCCTCGCTCCATGGGCTGTCCTCATGGTAGTTTGAGCAGGGCTCCCCTTTTTTTCAAAGGGTTACCTGGAATGAGCAACGTTATCCTCTGAATTCGGAGTTCTCCTCTCACATGAGAAGTTGAGTTCTCTGTTTTTCCAGAGCACCTGGAACCAGCAGCATCAGGTGGATTAGGCCCTTCCTCTGCCTCCC
>NW_015559278.1:0-235 GCF_001515605.1 Sinocyclocheilus anshuiensis | reverse complement strand
AGCTGGGTTTGTGCTCCCTCAGCCTAGGTAAACTACTGCTAGCCGTTCCAGCATTGGAGCATGCTGTAGGTCGAGCCCCCTCTCGGGAGAGCTGGGTTTGTGCTCCCTCAGCCTAGGTAAACTACTGCTAGCCGTTCCAGCATTGGAGCATGCTGTAGGTCAAGCCCCCTTCTCGGATTGAGAACTAGGCGTGTTGCTCCCACAGCTAAGTAATTTATTGCTAGCTGTTCCAGCT
>NW_015559277.1:0-905 GCF_001515605.1 Sinocyclocheilus anshuiensis | reverse complement strand
CCACTTTCTCTAATCCTAACCCAATAGTTTATGACATAGAAAGAGAGTGTTCAGTTTGTCATGCTCTCCACTTGCAGTGCATATAATCTGAACAACAAATAAATCACATGGTGGGTGCAAAATTGTGTTCACAGCAGTGCTTAAAGTTGAGGAAGTTTTTTTTTTTTGCATTTCTCCCTGTATAAAAACTGAATAATAATTGTTTTATTTCTGCTTGTGTTTCAGTCCCATCAGCGAGAGTCGGCGTGTTCTGCAGGAGTCCTGTGAGTTCTTCCTCAAGCACAACAGCCGTGTGCAGCACAAGTCCAAGCACTACAAGTCCTCCTCACACAAGCTGAAGGTCGTGTCCAAGTCTATGGGCACCAGCACAGGCATGCACACACCTGTCACCAGTAACCACGACAACACACCTGTCTCCACGGCAACCCGCAACCACTACATTCCAAGCCAGAGCATCTCTGATCCGCATGGTTCCTCAGAGACGTCCGTTCAGGAGCGCATCGGATCAACAGCACCAGCTGAGAGACGCAGTAAAGCCGACAGTTCCAGTCACATCAGCAGCCACACTCAAAGCTCACACAGGTTCATATTATATATTATGTTGAATGCAGTATGCAGTTTTCATTCTGTTTAGATGAGACAGCCTTTCCACTAGCAACATCAATACTAAGAGTAAATTTAATCTAATAACAGAACTGAATTTTAAAAATGTAGGGTACATAGATGCATTTGGCAGATTCCTCTATTGACTCTTTCATATGTTACCATCATCTGAATTCTAATCGAGGCTGTATTTTACTCATGTTCAGTTTTTAGACTAATTCATTCATGGCCATTTTTTTTATTTAAATGTTGCATTGTATGCTGAAGGCTACCAGGAAGAGCATCGTTCACATGTGGCAACT
>NW_015559276.1:1123-1359 GCF_001515605.1 Sinocyclocheilus anshuiensis | reverse complement strand
CAGATACTTACCTGGCAGGGGTGACTCCATGATCAAGCAGGTGGATCGCCTAGAGTGAGGAGCAGCTATTGCACTCCGGCGCTCTGACCTCTATGAATTCTCCACATGTGAGAATCTCAACTGCACAATTTCTGCTAGTGGGGACTGCGTTCGCGCTCTCCCCTAATTTTTTTAGGGGAAGTCGTGGCCTAATGGTTAGAGAGTCGGACTTGTAACCCAAAGGTTGCGGGTTCGAG
>NW_015559276.1:0-953 GCF_001515605.1 Sinocyclocheilus anshuiensis | reverse complement strand
GCAGCAAAAAAAGGCTGCCCACTGCTCCGGGTGTGTGTGTTCATGGTGTGTGGGTGTTCACTGCTGTGTGTGTGTACTTAGGATGGGATAAATACAGAGCACTAATTCTGAGTATGGGTCACCATACTTGGCCACAAGTCACGTCACTTTCACTTTACTACAATCCACCAAATCCCATCTTTGGTAGAAGTGTTCCCCAAAGGTTTACAAAGCTCAACTACTAACAAGCTCAACTGGTTTAGTGTGATGTACGATTGTCCTTTAATGTCCGTTTGATGAAAAACTGCACTTCCAGATATATTTTTTGTCTATCATGCTATGACGGTGTCAAATAATACCTAAAACATCAAACTCAAGTGTAAATCCCATCCAAACAGCTCGCAAAAATAAACACCAATGGAGACAAGTTTTCAACCACCAATGGACTGGAAAGAAGTCTTTTCCCAAAGAAGTTTGATACACGGGAAAGGACACAAGGAATTGTGGGAAAATTTGGGGGTTCACAAAAATGGGGTTAGTGGTTAAATAACAGGAACGCTGCATCATGGTACACAACACTGGAGAGGAAATGGGGGTGTGAGAGAGAAGGCCCTGAAAAACCAAATGTTATTCAGATAATTAATACTTTGGGGTCCAATCTAAATTCTTCGAAACTACATGGGCCTCAATACTCAATAAAACAGGAGTTTTTCAAACTTTCTGATGCCACAGATGTCTAAATATGATGACCCCCTTCTTAAAATACAAAGCCAGCTATATTTCCCATGTATAAAGACTTAGAAAGTTTAAAATATTGTCTGGGGAAAAACAATACCCACTGATTTTGAGATGTATAAACCTGAGCTGGACCATAAAAATATATAATTATTAATAGAATAAAATAATTGTTATTAGTCTCATGATTCCTAGCCATCATTAGAAAGCAATAATGTTGAATTTATAAAAAAAAGTAA
>NW_015559275.1:0-482 GCF_001515605.1 Sinocyclocheilus anshuiensis | reverse complement strand
AATAACGGCAGGCCTAATAATGTTATAATGTACCAACATTATTAATAATATAGGATATTTTAGTTCCCCTCACTTTACAACAAATCCTTTAAATTTTACCGTATCAGAACAGAATAAGAATTTAAAAATATATAATTCTAATGGATAAATATAATTGCAGTATATAATAATATATGCTTAGCAATAAACATGCCAAAACAAATGAATTTATAAAAAAACGTAAGATAAAGTTGGGCTTACCTCTCTTAGGCACAAATATGTCCATATTGGCGATGTAGCTGAAGCTAAACTATTAGCCTTATTAGGTAAAATAGGCTTTGTAGTTCACGCGCGTTCCAGTATCGACGGAAAAATATCATAATGAGCAAAAATATGCCACAGTGGACCGGGTCTCACGCCGAACAGCACTGTGAACGGATGCGCTGTTTCCAATGAATGATCAAACAGCTGAAACATAAAATAGACTACTCCGTAATTTTTGG
>NW_015559274.1:0-781 GCF_001515605.1 Sinocyclocheilus anshuiensis | reverse complement strand
ACTCAGTACACATATAGAACTCATTGAGCCGAACAACTTTTGCACCGCGTGTCATAGGCTCCGCCCAACAGGAAGTTGGCTATTCAGGGCTGTGTAAAAAGTGCATGCTCTGGAATTTGATATACTCCTCTGAGGATTTCAAATAGATTACCACCAAACTCAGTGAACATGATCTCAAGACATTGGGGATGCTAAATTGCCAAGGGATTTTTGATATCTCGAACGGTTAGCTCGTGGCGGGGCGATGAAGTTATGGCGAGAAATGAGAAACAGGAAGTGTCTAATAACATCCACATACATTGTCTGATTTTGATCAAACTTCAGGGTTTTTTTCGGTGTATGATGCCGATCGCATAAATGTGACTATTAGGAGTCAAAGTCATAGCGCCACCAACTGACGGCAGGAAGTGTGTCATTTTCAAAATGCTTTTAATTCATCATCTTATTTTTACCCAATTTGCTTCAAACTTCTTCAGAATAATTTCAAAACACGGCCGATGTAAAACTGGTGAGGTGATATTGATATCTGAAATATTGTTGCCATGGCAACGTGTCAAATATAATACTGGTGAGGGTATATTGATATCTGAAATATTGTTGCCATGGCAACGTGTCAAACTTTAATATTCTTTTCTGGTGATTTTGGTGCAGATAACATGCTTAGAATTTCATTAAACTCAACACTCATATCAGTATTAATGATAGATTGACACTGGAAAAAGCTCATAAAAGGGCATGGAAGACGCACTCTATAGCGCCACCTTTTGACAAAACTTGGGGG
>NW_015559273.1:0-1557 GCF_001515605.1 Sinocyclocheilus anshuiensis | reverse complement strand
TTATAACAGCTAAGGGGCATTGTTAGGCACGATGCGAAGCGGAGTCTTCTTGGGGCTTATTGCTTTAACCTAATTTGGTGTTCCTAGTGAAAAAAAAAATGCTTGTAAACCGCTTATTATTCTGTATTGTCACTAAATATTTTTGTCAACTTCCTTTCATCAATTAGCACAAGTTTTATATTTCTTTTTTCGGAACTGATTGTGAAGCCTCATTGATCATAACTTATGCACCTCAGTTTTTGAATGCTTTATTTGTGGATAATTTTGGCAAAGAAAATCCTCTTCAGGTCAAAATGACCGGAACACAACATGAGGATTAGACTAATACGATGAATCTCTCCAGATCAATTCCTACTGTACCTCAAACCTCAATTAAAAAAAATAAAAAATAAAAATTGCATATATGTGACCTGAGGTAAAAATATGATTTAAACGTTTGAACAAAATCTCATTACAGAAAAAGGCAGCAGGCATTGTCCATGAAACCCTTTTCTGAAGTGCTGATATTGATGTTGATATTGTTAAAATGGTCGCCCGCAGGCCTGCAGTGTGTCAATGAGGTGCGCTATTGGAAATCATTCCAGCTCCACTTCTCTCAAGCTCTGCATGTATCCACTGCAGCTCAGCTAGCCTGTGGCTATCCGGCACTGAGGATCCCAATGCTCATAGCACACTGCAGCAGCGTTTATTTAATTGATTCATGTTTACTGTTAAATGAAGGACAGTCCAGTTCAAATGTCTGTAAATAAGCAATTAGTCACTCTAAGGGGAGAAACGCCATGATTTGTATGATATTCCACATGAACGCTTTCCAGAAAAAACACCCTGGCTAGTCTGTGAACATACAGTGCTTATAAAAAGTATTGGAATTTATTATGTCTTGTACTTTCTTTTTGTACTTAAAAATAAATGTTTAAATGATAACTATTATCTTTTCCACAGTTTATGCTGACTTGAGTGTTTTTATTTGTCTATTCAGAATAATAATTAAAGACCTGTTGTTATATGAAAAATTTTATTATTTTGAATAGGACAAATATTAAACAACAATAGACATTTATGCATTTGGCGGATGCTTTACAAACGCAAGTTTGTAAAGAGTTTGTCTGACAAAAGAATATTCTTACAAAACGGGCCAAATTAATTCCTTTGTGGTTCAGTGTTGTTAGAAAATAAAACAAAAAACATTTCAAGGGTGTGAATATTTTTATTGGCACTGTACTTGACTACAAGGGCAAATAAAGAAATAATAAATGTAAGTGTATGTCAGTATTGGCAAAAAGCATACCGCATAACACAAAGACTATTCATTCAATAAAAACATTTATTTTCAAACTCTCTGCTCTTTGCAAAAGTATCTGTGGTAATTGTGATGTACACTGTAAAAAATGACTGTGAATTTAACGGTAAAAGACTGTAAAAATGGTTAATGGTTAATTCCCCTACTATATACGGTGAAAAACTGTATTGGACATTATGTGTATTGGACATTCATTTTACGGTAATTATACGGAAAAAAGACCGTATAATTTACAGTGAATAACCGTAAATTGACAT
>NW_015559272.1:0-993 GCF_001515605.1 Sinocyclocheilus anshuiensis | reverse complement strand
ATTTCAAGAACACACAACCAAATCCTAATGCTATTTCACGAAATACAACAACAACGGCTGATCCGTTACAACATATAAATGTCAAGTCTGTTTTATCATAGGTATATCATATTATTCTTGAATATAATTGTTTAGTCTAAATATGTTAACAATTTTTCTGTTTTTTTTTTTTTTTTACAAAGATGTTCAATTTAAAATGTGTAACTAATACCTCATTCAAACGCTACAGACTTCTAGGTCGGGGAACTACAAATCCCAGCATAAACCTCAGACATCAAAAAAGGCTGCCGGGGGCAATACCCCACAATACTCATACATGCCAGCGGTCTAAAACGTTGGACTTCTAAATATACGCCTGCTCAGATACCCTATATAAAATGTTAGCGATGCAAAGTCCAATTAATTTTCGCGAACCGATTCTTTCGGGGAGTTTGGGTCAATGAACCGCTTCAAAGAACCATTTCGTCGGTTCCTTTAGTCATCACGCAGTGATGTCAGTATACATTTCTTTTCTAACAACTCAGTGTCATGTTATGATGTCAGTATACATTTATTTTCTAACAACTCACTGTCATGTTATATCAATGAAACATTCAAATAATGTTATCTGTGTGAACTTATATTGCTGATTATTGTCTTTCGTTCATTTTAGTTAATGATGTTTATGGTCGCATTTTTATGCATTGATCCTTCATGTTGGGTACGAGTCACGACAGACCAATTTTGACTAGCCTACACATAAAAAACGCAGATATGTACTACATGTCTAAAGTATAAGTCTATAGAAGGAATAAAGCATCCTAATAAACTCATTGATTTAGCTTAACAACTTTAAAATATAATCTGCATGCACGATAAACCATACACTCTTAAAATTGATAAAATATGTGTAAAAGGACTGATAACACATTAATGCAATTTTTTGGTTCGTGTCTTACACAACTGTGGGTTACTAAACAATTTTTTATTAAGTTTTAATATAAAAGATAATAG
>NW_015559271.1:0-1255 GCF_001515605.1 Sinocyclocheilus anshuiensis | reverse complement strand
TCAGAAAAATGTATTCCAGCTGACGAACTACAAAAACTAGGAGAGACAATCAGAATCCACATTTAACAAACTTGAGCATTTAAACCACAGCACATACTGTATAATAAACAAAACGTTATCATGCGTTGGTGTGAATACTAATATAATCATTTTTGTAGTTATCATTCTTGGTCTTCACATTAGTGAAATTTCTGCAATATTTCACAGATAAAAGAGATTAATCTATTGTCAATAGTCTAGGGATGTATGAAGCAGTGCTGCTCAAACAGAAGTCACTTTCAAACCAAAATCGTGAAAACGCCGGGACGGGGAAATCTTTCGCCCTCATGCAAAATTCCTGATTCCAAAAGGTGCGTTCACATTTTATGGCAAATTTTTGAGAGTGAAATCCAGTCATTTCAATGGGAATGCATGTAATGGGTAATTTTGTGTCAGGGCTACAGATTTCCCCATGCATATTTGCAATTGTGTTGACCAACAAAGACCTGCTTGGTTGGAAAGGATCGTGGAACCAAACTGAAGCAATTAGGGCTGTCAAAATGACTGAAAAACTAAATTCGAATTTTCCACTTAAATATGATCAAAATTAGTATTATATTCGAATTTAAAAGGCATAATTTCAGTTAGGGGGGAAAAAAAACGTTTGGCTTCTCTCCTGAGGCCACAAGAGGGCGCATCAAGCAAAATATTACTTATGCACATTTCTTCAAAGTGTAATAAAATAACACGACTATTTTTTTTAAAAAGTGCATAATGTTTAAAATAATGTTTATAACCATATATAATTAATAAAGTTGCTTAAACAATTAGAAAAAAAACAGCACCATGCATGTATGTATAGTTTAATACAAAGGACCGAAAACCAATCACAAAGAGTAGGCTACTTTCTTCATTTAAAAACATGAGATACAGTGGGATGGGGGAAAACTGCCATAAAGTCTTGAGACATGTTTTTTAAAAGTTAAACATGCTGCTCTCTTGTGCGAGACGCAAGTGCAACGCTGATAGATGTCCCTCTAGAAAATGTGATAAATATGCATTCTGTGTGAACGGCTTGGTTTCAGTTTCACTGTAAACAACATCTTCTCCACACTACTATGCTCTCGTTTTCTGCTATATATTGAATGAGCAACGTAGCAGCGCTGCATCTAGTGGGTTCAACTGGATAGGCTAATAAAAGCATTAAAATGCAACAACACTTATTGTCGTCGCATTTCGTGCGCCACTGATTTTCGTGCGCCACTGACGGCTGACG
>NW_015559270.1:366-546 GCF_001515605.1 Sinocyclocheilus anshuiensis | reverse complement strand
CAATTTATTTTTTAACTCCGTTCCTGAGCATTATAACCCCAATTTAATATTGTGTGCTGCACTGAGGACAGAGGACAGCTTCCACAACACGAGGGAGTACAGTGCCGGATTTGCCAAAAGCTTTTGTTGAAAGACGGAGCAAGGGGCGTGGCAGTACTGAAACACCGTCTAAGCTGTTCG
>NW_015559270.1:0-131 GCF_001515605.1 Sinocyclocheilus anshuiensis | reverse complement strand
CCCCAAAACAAAATCAAGACTTTGTAAAAGAGCATAATAGGACCCCTTTAAGACCTGATGCACGGATCCAATATAATGATACACACCACATCCGATTTCTTTCTCAGCTGTTTTCATTCACTTGAGACATA
>NW_015559269.1:10336-11576 GCF_001515605.1 Sinocyclocheilus anshuiensis | reverse complement strand
AACAATTCTCAAAGGCAGACATAGTTGCAATTACAATATGTAACATTGAAGTTTTACATTAAATGTACAATCATGAAGGGCAACGAAGAACAAAAAAGGATTTAAAAAATAAATAAATAAATTAAAATAAAACAATCATGAAGGGCAATGAAGAACAAAAAATTATTTAAAATAATAATAATAATTAAATTAATTAATTAATTAAAATAAAAATAATAGTAAAAGCATTTATAGAAAAGTAAGTTCTTACAAGGGGTAGCAAGAAGTTATAGGGCACTTAGCTCACTGAAGAAACTGGCAACTGTAGTAGCTTTTTCATTTGAAAGGGCATCAAGAGAAGCAGCAAAAATTTTAAGTTCATTAGAAAAGTGAGGAAAGGATGGAGGGGTTTATTTAGCAACTTCAAAAAGGTTGTTAACCAAGTAATGTTGTGAACAATCTTTCTTAAGCACACCAAACTTAATTTGTTTGTATTCAGGAGGGTTTACACATGTAATTATACATGACATTTTACATCACAATTACATTTTACTGCACAATTGAGTCCAAAACAACTTTGAGTAATTACAATTAAAAAAAATATGTTCAGTGGTTTCAATATCAATACGACAAGAGTTTTCTCCAATATCAAATTTTGATTTGAGAAATTCTTTAGATGGGTATATGTCATTTGTTATTTTAAAATTAAGTTCTTTCACTTTAGGGAGACTTGGAAAGGTAAGATAATTAATTCTAATTTCCTTCACCTCTTTGGGGTTAAAATCTTTGAAAACATAATATCGTTTAATTCTATTTGGATGAAGTTTATCAATGAAGACACTTCTAATATATTTGTTACATTTATGATCTCTAATTGTAACGAATTAATCAACTGAAGGCGAGAATAGTGAGAACCCAAGTGCAGTTTATTTACAAGGTGATCCAAACATCCAAACAGTAATCCAAACTTGACTTGACATGAACAAACTTGATTTGACGAGGCACAAACAGACTAGACTCACCAACAGCAGGTTACAACTTCAATACACGACAAGGGCACAATGGGAACATGAAGCTACTTATAGGAAACAAGAGGGTCACATAACAAGAACAAACCAATGGGAAACAAGACACATGACTAAGACAACCAATCAGAACATGACACAATGAACGGGAACCAATGGCATGAATACATGAGGGCAAGGGAAGCATGACACAAACAGGGACCATGAAACAATTACAAAATAAAAGACATGGAAAA
>NW_015559269.1:2844-8852 GCF_001515605.1 Sinocyclocheilus anshuiensis | reverse complement strand
ACATTTATGTATGGATGTCTCACGCGGCTCATTATAGGCTCAATGTAACGTTAGCAGTCTCTGTTTCAGTATATTTTAACAAACTAACGGATTTAATCTGCCAAATATGTCAAAAGTGTAGAAATAAAATGGCAGCAGCAACACTTGAGATCATTCCCCTCACAGATCAATGTTTTAACTTGACATTCAGCAACAGTTCTCACTACAAACATAGAAACAATCGCACGAACGCATAAAAGCTCACAAAATCGTCTGATTTAATTCCTCATATTTTCCTCACATGCTGCTGCTGCTGCACTAAATGTTTATTTCAGCAGAAAGACGCCAGAAAAGACGCACAAGTAGCGCTGAACCGGATGAAAACAACACAGACATGAGTCTGTAAAATGTGGCTTAAACAGACTGTATGAAGTGTGTTTGATAGTTGTGTAAATATGAGAAATACCGTGAGCTGCTGAACTCTCCTCAGAAGACTCGACGCGCGCACAACGCAACCGAAACCGCTTACTTCTCTTTTTTTTATAGTAAATAAACAAATGTACATACAAAATAGGCATTGAACAAACAATATTAACAATTAACAATTCTCAAAGGCAGACATAGTTGCAATTACAATATGTAACATTGAAGTTTTACATTAAATGTAAGGGCAACGAGGGCAACGAAGAACAAAAAAGGATTTAAAAAATAAATAAATAAATTAAAATAAAAAACAGTTATAGAATAATTTATAGAATAGTAAGTTCTTACAAGGGGTAGCAAGGAGTTATAGGACACCTAACTCACTGAAAAAACTGGCAACTGTAGTAGCTTTTTCATTTGAAAGGGCATCAAGAGAAGCAGCAAAAATTTTAAGTTCATTAGAAAAGTGAGGAAAGGATGGAGGGGTTTATTTAGCAACTTCAAAAAGGTTGTTAACCAAGTAATGTTGTGAACATTAAGCACTAAGCACACCAAACTTAATTTGTTTGTATTCAGGAGGGTTTACACATGTAATTATACATGACATCACAATTCACAATTACATTTTACTGCACAATTGAGTCCACAACAACTTTGAGTAATTACAATTAAAAAATATATGTTCAGTGGTTTCAATATCAATTTCACAGAATTGTCAAGAGTTTTCTCCAATATCAAATTTTGATTTGAGGAATTCTTTAGATGGGTATATGTCATTTATTATTTTAAAATGAAGTTCTTTCACTTTAGGGAGACTTGGAAAGGTAAGATAATTCATTCTCATTTCCTTCACCTCTTTGGGGTTAAAATCTTTGAAAACATAATGTCGTTTAATTCTATTTGGATGAAGTTTATCAATGAAGACACTTCTAATATATTTGTTACATTTATGATCTCTAATTGTAACGAATTAATCAACTGAAGGCGAGAATAGTGAGAACCCAAGTGCAGTTTAGAGGAAATCATTTTAGGGCAGGTATTTATAACTCCGTTCACATAAAGAGAATTTATGGCATTTTTCTCCTGTCGCCTTTTTTCAAGTCTGCAAAAATAATTATTACTTTTTTCCCCTTTCTCTATCCATCTTGCTATAGATCTTACATATGCTCCTTTAGCTTTTTGAGTATATAAATAATCAATTTTGGATTGCAAGGATAAAATTTGTAATTTAGTTTCATTGTCCATTTCACTTTTATTACATAAATAGTTTAATTCTCTTGTTAATTCTCACTCCAATTGTGTTCTGGCCTTACTTAAATCTTTACTAAATTGTATAGAAAATTCCCGAATCTTGTGTTTTAAATATTCCCATTTACTTATGAATGAGATAAGGTCCTTACGCGATGCTACATCATTAATTATGGATTTAATTTGCGAGCAAAAGTTTGTGTTTTAATAAATCAGCATTGAATTTCCAATAACCCTTGTTATGTGCCTCTCTTTTGCTCGAGTAGAATGATATAGAAGCCGTATACCCTCCACTACACCACTGGGTGAGAGGTATTAAATTTGGGCGGAAAGCGATCTAACGCTTCATCCATAACCATGTTGAAATCTCCTCCTATAATAATATTATCAGTTGGATACACAAGTTTCAATACAAATAGAGAATCAGAAATTTCAGTGAATAATTTGTTGTTTAGGGGAACACTGTTGTAACCATACACACTGAATAAAATAAACAAAACATCATTAATGTTTATAACAACTGAAGCCCAATGGCCATTTGTATCCGTCTCTACCTTTATAATTTTGCCTGGTAGGTTGTTGAACAGTATTGCCACTCCTGCAGAATGTGTAGAAGCATGGCTGAAGATGATTTTGTCCCCCCATTGACTCGTCCAGAACTTCACGTCATCAAGGTTGGAATGCGTTTCTTGTAAAAATATACAGTGTGAGTTTTTGCTTTTGCAAAAAAGAAAGAAAGCTTTTCTTTTGATAGAGTTACGGAGGCCCCTTGCGTTTAAAGAAATAAAGGAAAAGGACGATTTCACTGAGAACATTTAACTGGTAGGAAACAAACAATAAATAAATAAAAATAAATATGTGAAATAAGAAGATAAACAGTCAAATGAAAAATATGAAACCGTGCTCTAATGAACACAAAACAATGTCTCTCTCAAACAGAGCACTGTAACAAAATCCCGCTCAACAGCAAGGACATACAAAACATCCCACTTACACCTCTTGCCAACACAAAAGGAAGACGAGTGCGTTCGAGGTTGTTGAGATCAACCATCCTTGACAATCTGGGTGCCCTCTATGTAGCCATAGGGACCACGGTAGTAGGCTTTCTTCCCTGCAGCTCTAGCCTCACTGATCCTCGGCCATAGTGCAGTGCGGGCTTCTCGATCTTCCTTAGATAAATCTTCGGCGAACTTTATTCCCCTGAGTTTACAGACATCCGAGACTTTGGTGGAGCGCCAGAACTCGTCTCTGTGTTTCCACATGCAGAACTGAATAATCACCTGCCTGGATTTATCCTTCGTTTTGGGGCCAATGCGGTGGACTGTATCCACGATGTCTTCAAGTTTGTGCTGCAGGTGAGGAGCAATTTCGGCTAACAGTGAGACGACTTCTCTTCGGATATCTTCGCCTGCAGTTTTTTTCATTCCGATTACTCTGAGGTTCCATCTTCTTTTGTAGCGTTCAAGCTTCGACGTGCGGCTTATCAAATCTGCGTGCGATGTGACAACAGAGGGGAGTTGTTTTTCGAACAAGTTTATTTTAGTTTTACAGTCCTTTATTTCCGCCGCGTTGAATTCCACAGCTTTTGTCAGGTTGACGATCATTAGACTGTTCTCAGTAATTTTATGCTCAATGCTGCTCAGCTTCCCGTCTTGTAGATCGAATCTGGCAACTATGGTTTCCAGAAGAGCGGCATTGGAAATCTCAGGGTTTTCGTCACCCTTCTGTTTCTTAGCCGGGGCTTTAGTTGGAGTGTTCTGCAAGGACGGAGCTTCTTTGCGTTTCTCTTTGTGATCGACGTGGTCGACTTCCATGACGTATTCATGTTCGGCAAGAGCAGAAGTTTTTCCAGTCATCCCTTTTTGTCCTGGAATGCCTATTTTCGGGTGATTAGAAGCTTTTTTTGTTGACATAGTCCAATACTCGCTGATACTCAACAATTAGGATGTTTAAAAGTGGAATACTAACATAAAACTCAAGATTTGCTGGAGAGCGGAGAAATTTACATGTGCTTAGCCCGCCTATTCTGGGTGGCGTAGTCGATTTAGTAGTTAGATATTAGTTTTGTAAATGCTTTCAATATGTTTAACTTTGCCACACTAACATAAAACTCAAGATTTGCTGGAGAGCGGAGAAATTTACATGTGCTTAGCCCGCCATCTTGTTCCCTCCCTCGCAGCTGGATACTATTGCCTCTGTGCACAAGCGTAGCGACGAACGTCCGCTGTCGCCAGAAGTCGGGATATCAGTTTCTGGTTTTCATTCACGTCGCCCAAAATGCCAGTATTTTCTAGATGTCTCCGAGATCTACAAGTAAGAATCAGTGATGTCTATCGTATCGTTAATGCCTGGTTCCCTGCTCCAATACGCAAGCAAAACAAGGGATTCAAAGGCAATATCGAGTTATATGCACAAATAGTTTAATCTAATGTGTTATTTCGGCATCTAGCGGCTAAGCTAGTTAGCGACATGCTCATTTTAGAAGCTTCTTTCTCAATTTTAAACCGACTGTTCTAATAATATTGACGTAATATTGACGTCTCTCATTTTTCTCTACCAATCCTCACTCACGAAGACTGTTGGTGCTGATCAAATACCATGCGAGTCTATAAATTATTTATCATTTATTTGTGCAGATAGGCTTTTTCAAAGAAAAACAAATCAGCGCACCTTATAGACGCACGTTATTTCCCCGTATTATTTCGAGAAGGGTGTTCCTGCACAACCGGAGGCTGCAGTTTCAGGACCGCAGTTCTAGGACCCTATGCTTTTGTAACAGCGCCACCTACCGAATTGGATAATATAGCGGAGGCTGCAGTTTCAGGACCACATTTCTAGGACCCTGGTGGTTTAGTTTGTAGTAATGTTTGTACATGTTGTTAAAGATATTGTCAGGAACATTTTTTTTTATTTCAATTGTGATTTTTGATTTATAAATGCATCAGATGTTAATTACAAAGTGTGTAATACCTGCTTTGAGTTAACAATTTTAAATTTAAATGAATTTACACTTAAAATATAAATGAAAAATGTATTTCAGTCTTCAAACAACTGAAAAAGTGGAATACCTTAAGTCTTAGTTTCTTGAAATATACTGTATATTGATTAGCCCCCTTAAATTGAACTAGCTCATTATCAGGTATAATAAAGATGGAATCAAATTAAATCAGCAGCATTTACAGCTAGATATGTAAAAGTTTGTAGAGAGGCAAGACACAAGACTCAAGAATGATTCAAGAATGCATATTTATATACTGTATATACTCATTTTTGCAATAACACATAATACAAAATCATAAAAAAAAGACCCCCTTTTCCATCAGTTGCTGCATGGACAGAAAGGCTGTAGGCTTCAACTCCTGATAAGGGTTTTCTTAAGGCATTATAATTAATGCATAAAGCATTATAAAAAAGCTTAATAATATGTTGTATCATCTCATAAATAATCATAACATTTATAAAACATTATAATACTTACGCATTTGTGGTTATAACTTTTAACGAGTATGATTATATATAACACACAATGAATCCCATAATAAATCCACTCAATTTATAATGGATTATCTTGACATTGTTTATTTAAGATCTGGACAGTATCTTACTACATCTTGTGAGTGGTTAGGAGTGGTTGAGTGTTTTGTTTTGAGTGTTTCCTGTGAGGTTAATATTAAGTTTGTTGTGAGCTAGTTTAAGACCAGTTGTAATACTTTCAAATGAAAAAATGCAACGTGTGGTTTTTTATTAGATTACATTTTATTTTGATGGTCCCCTTTAGTCTATTGACTATAAGTAACTTTGCAACTACTTGTCAACTAACTCTCATTAGAGTATTAGTAGGCTTAGTTAAGGTTAGGGTTGGTAGAATAAGTTGATGTACTTGCAAAGTTGCTTATAGTGAGTAGAATATCTGTTGTGGAACCATCAAAAAAAAGTGTTAGCAGATATTTAGCAGACAGTCTACTAATACTCTAATGACTGCTAGTTGACATGTAGTCGCAGAGTTACTTATCCCATCAAAAAAAGTGTTAGCAGATATTTAGCAGACAGTCTACTAATACTCTAATGACTGCTAGTTGACATGTAGTCGCAGAGTTACTTATCAACAGTTGTCTAAAAGCTACCATCAAAATAATCAAATTGGTATTACAATAAAAATAGTTCAAAGCAAATGTGTACACATTCATCTGATCTGATATCAGACCTTATGGCTGTTTGAGAAAAAATATTATTATTATTATTATTTATATGTGGTCTTTGTCTGCTTTAAGTACAGTGAAGTTACTTCACTTAAAGCAGACAAAGAGCACTTAATAATAATAAGACCACATTAAAGCATTTTGGAATGTTTTCATGAA
>NW_015559269.1:0-436 GCF_001515605.1 Sinocyclocheilus anshuiensis | reverse complement strand
AGAGCATCCTCACTGACTGCATCACCGCCTGAACTGCACTCTGCACTGTTCTCAACCGGAAAGCCCTGCAGAGAATAGTTCAGACAGCCCAGCATGTCGTGAGCTTCCCTGACTACTGAACTCCAGATAGCAAAACTATAATCACCCACCTACCCCTACCCCTCACACTGGACTCCATCTACACACCAGCACACTGACTCTGACAGCACTGTAGCATGTCTTGCACTGCATAGCATAGAACACATGCAGCTCCATCTTCTCTTCTGCACTAACAAACTACTGCACTGAACTTCACAGTAAAACACTACAATATACATCACTGTAAGTCATATATAAAAGCTATACATTTGTACGTCTCTTGAGTATACTGTGTACTATGTGTATATTATGAAAATGTGTATATTGTGTACAATTGTCTATTGTGAAAAAATTGTAT
>NW_015559268.1:0-467 GCF_001515605.1 Sinocyclocheilus anshuiensis | reverse complement strand
TATTACTGATATCAACCCAAATTGGGTCAAATCAAGCCAGCTTCCCAACAGTCTCAACGGAGCGTTTGGATTGAAACAATTACCAGCATGTTTTATATGTGTAGGCGATAAAAAAGTACACAGTGTATGTTTTTGCTTAATCGCAGGGGTGTGGACTCGAGTCACTTGACTCGACTTGACTCGGACTCGAGTCCCAAATTTGATGACTTGCGACTCGACTCGAAATAATTAAAGAAGACTTGAGACTTGACTTAGACTTTGACAGCAATGACTCGAGACTTGACTTGGACTTGAGCCCTGTGACTCGGAAAGACTTTATGATCAGATCAAAGTCGTTAGGCGCGTCCCTGCAGCGTTGCGCTTGACTGGCAATAAACCAGAGACTACGTTCAGTGCTGGATAGGCTAGTATAAATTACTGGGGTAATAGCATAACTTACGACAAAAGAGAACAGAGATAATAAAAAT
>NW_015559267.1:2156-2850 GCF_001515605.1 Sinocyclocheilus anshuiensis | reverse complement strand
CTACTTAGGGAACCATGGTTACATAAGTAACCTGAGACGTTTTCTGTGTTGCAACACAAACTAAATTCATAGAACAAGTACGACTAGATTGTTTTAACCCTCACACTGAAACCTTGTAAACGACAGCGTGTCATGACGGATCATATCTATGCTTTCAAAACACCCGGGTCGGAATTTCACAATATTCTGAGCCATGTCACAATGTACATATATTTGATCATTTGAATCAGTATTTGTTTAATATTTCATCACCAAATAGAAAGTAATGATTTGACGGTGTCATTCTTTGAAACTCATTATTCCAATAGACATAATGCTGTGACATGTCCATTTTAGGTAAATAAAACGGTCAAAATACAAATATTCACAAAAACAGGGTTTCTGCAGTTCTTAAAAAGGTCATAAAAAGTCTTAATTCAGCCTTGTACGAATTAAGGTCTTAAAAGTCTTAAGTCATGGTATCAAATGTTGCATGCATTGCAAAAACGAATAACTTGCTCAATAGTTTTGTATGGTTTTATGGCATAAATATCTTAACATTCTCAAATCAAGACCCAGTTACTTGAGATGCAAATGAAGAGTTCAGATGCAAAAGCCTCTAAGGCTGCGTTTACACTGCAAGTCTTAATGCACAGATTCGATCTTTTGACCATATCCGATTTTTTGGCACGTCTGTTTACATTCACTTTAGACA
>NW_015559267.1:429-1977 GCF_001515605.1 Sinocyclocheilus anshuiensis | reverse complement strand
TCACGTCGAATGGCCATTATTATTTGCCAGTATGGACAACGGCTGTCATGGATGTTTTGCAGCACAAAATCTGACTGAACGGATAAAGACCGGAAAACAACGGTAATTTTAATTTGTTAGACTTTTTTTATCTACAGCTCGTTAGAGGTAGAATTCTTTAGTGAAATAAAGATCATATTTATTGAAATGAATTCGAATTAAGGAGAGAGAGAGAGAGAGAGAGAGAGAGAATGAACGCATGCACCCACGTGCGAGCGAGCGATTGTGAAGCATTGCAAACAAGCTTGTCGGTTTAATTACAAAAACTGCTAATCACCTCATTGCTGAGAAATATATGTAGCTTTTAGCTGTTGTATTTTCTAAATTCACGGGGCGGGTGTTGAAAACCAGCTCCTGAATGTGCAAATTTTTACCTATAAAAAGTTTCCATCTCAATAAAATATATTTTTACGCATACAGCACGCCGGCATTAAAAATATTTATGAGCAAACGTGTCGCCCTCGCATTGGGAGTTCTGTGGAGAATCGGATATGTGTGTTTAGACGTAGGTCGAATGTCCAGATATCAGATGTGTATCCGATTAAAATCCACATTTGGACTTTCGGGAGGCACCATGTGAGAGCAAGACGCGTGCGAAGGCAGCTCCGTAGTTTTCCATTGATATGTGAAGCAAAGTTAAGTGATATTTTATTTTCACATTAATAAGTTCAGAATACCCACTTAAGATGCCAAATAAACCCCAAAAAAACGTAGAACAAACGACCGAAATCCCGAGAGACATTCAAGATCACTGTAGCGGCGAGGCTAGCACTGTGGCTAATAAGGCAGTGCTAGAGGGGATAGCTGCTCTCCAATCAAACTTTTAGCTATTCAAGTCGGAGATAGTTGAGGCTATCGACAAGAGATTAGACCAGTTCTCGACCTCCATTAGAGCAGAATTAACTGCTCTCAAAAAAGAGACTGATGTCACTATCTCGGCCATGAAAAACACGATGGACGACCAAGCTAAAACTATGGCGGAGCTCGAACGTAGCGAAACTTTTACTTCGGATACGGTCTCCGAGCTACAAAAGGAGGTTGAAAAGCTAACAAGCAGTGTCTCACAGCTCACTGAGAAATGTACGGACCTGGAAAGTCGCAGTAGAAGGCAAAACCTGCGCATTCTAAATATTAAAGAGGGCGAGGAGACTGGGCGCAAGACCACGGACTTTATTGCACACCTGTTAAAGAATGCGCTATCTTTGGAAACTTTACCTTTGATCGACTGCGCTCACAGATCTTTGAGAAAACGCTCCGACAACACGTCATATCCCCGGGCCTTCATTGTTAAGATGCACTACTTTCACGATTGGCAGGACATCATCCGAAAAGCGGCTCAGGTCAAGCCCATCATTTACAACGGAGAGAAACTCCTGATATTCCCTGATCTCCCAGTTGCCATACTGAAACAGCGTACCCGTTTTAACAGAGCTAAAAACCTACTTCGAGATCGTTCAGGGGTCCGCTTCGGATTTCTGTACCCAGCGAAGTTACGGGTCACACACAACG
>NW_015559267.1:0-234 GCF_001515605.1 Sinocyclocheilus anshuiensis | reverse complement strand
ACGCTTATCGGACAATTATAATTATGCGCTAAATTTTTATTTATTTTTCTCGATGTGATTTGTATTATATTCAATGTTTATATGCTTCACGGCTCGAATTAGTAAAGACTGAGCTGCCTGTGTGTACAGACGGACATCCATTACACCAATAGAAACTGTCCACTGAGCTCCTGCTAGTCAGCTAACACCAGGGATCGTGGGAGGGGATGTCTAATAGGGTTCTGTCTGTGGGTG
>NW_015559266.1:0-497 GCF_001515605.1 Sinocyclocheilus anshuiensis | reverse complement strand
AATATAATATAATATAATATAATATAATATAATATAATATATGTAAGGAATAATTGACGACGGGCCGGCTGAAATGAAATCCGGTTTTTGGTTTTTGTACTTAAATCGCTATTGTGAGTAGGATTATTTCTTCCGCATCTCATTAAGCGCCACTGTTGCTAATTCCAAAACGTCATTTTCTAACATCTAATAACGGAGGCTTGAGCCATTGATAGCAGACTAACGCACGTATTAATAAAGTTATTTAGCGTGTATGAATTACCTGAGTTAAAGGGACTTAGAGTCTCTGTGTCTCTCGGCTGCACATCTCTACTAATACCGAAACCTAAGTTCATCTGCTCCAACAACAGTGCTGTTATTACCTCGCTAGTGAGAAATGTCATGTGTAGCCTTTAAGTTGCTACACTATATAGGCTAACTGATGAAATCGTCAGGGCAGCGCTGACAACACATTTTTGTGCAAACTGCGTGACCGTAGTGTGCGTGTGCGAGCACGT
>NW_015559265.1:0-530 GCF_001515605.1 Sinocyclocheilus anshuiensis | reverse complement strand
TCAAAGACAACTTTTTGTAAAGGTTTAGATTTTTATTTTTTTTTATGTTGATTTGAAGAGTCAGTTTTTGAATTAGTATGTGTCTGTGAGTGTGTGTACGTGAGTTTGTGTTTGAGTGAGTGTATCTGTTTTGCACTCTTGATGTTTTAGAGTGTAACCCCTTCCTTGCTGTCTACTTTTTTATTGCATTATAGTTGAATTATTGCTTTTATTTTTCATATTTACTGTGTTACAGTCACACCAGTTGTGGGTTTGGATATATATTTAGACATTCTCAAAGACAACTTTTTGTAAAGGTTTAGATTTTTTTTTTATTTATTTTTTTTAAATGTTTATTTGAAGAGTCAGTTTTTGAATTAGTATTACTACAGTCAAACCTGAACACAGAGAAAGCATTTTGTTACACAAAACATTAAAATTCTATAAAAATGTAACAAAAATGAACAGAAATGTTTTTTCAGAGCTTAATCCTTCTGGGTCTGATTTGATTTCAACCTCTTATTTCAGTTTTCTGACTCGTTTTGGCTATA
>NW_015559264.1:0-506 GCF_001515605.1 Sinocyclocheilus anshuiensis | reverse complement strand
GCCTCTCACCAAGAACTTAATGTCGGAAACAAAGTATGGTACTACTTACAACTAAGGCAGAACGCTCCCCATCACCTGTCAAAGAAATTCCTACCTAACTGGACAGGACCCCATGAGATTGTGGACAAGCTCTCACCTGTTGCTTATCGAATCAAAATCAGACAAGGGCACAGCGAGCCAGTCCTTCGATGGGTCCATCGAAACCAGATAAAGAGGCACCAGAGCTCCAACCGACAGGAAAAGGGGGAAGATCAAACCAACTGAGGCACCAGGGCTCCAACCGACAGGAAAAGGGGAAAGATCAAACCAACTGACACAGACCGACAATCTCATACTCTACACCACACTGACATAACTTCTGTCATTCTAGGAAAACATATAGCCACCTTGCTTAGACACAACACTTACACACTCTCCTCCGCCGCACTGCTAGTACCAACCTCTAGTAGAGAGGAGGTACTCCACATGTGACACTCGTTTGCTGTCTCACCTCATTCGGTGTCCTT
>NW_015559263.1:422-823 GCF_001515605.1 Sinocyclocheilus anshuiensis | reverse complement strand
CTGTGGGTGAACCTGGCAGATATCGGGATGGAAGAGAGGGGCTTTTCTCGATGCGCCGGTTTCGCCTTCCGAATATTTTCGGTTACCTCCGTTGAGACGGTGGTCGAGAAGTTCAGGGAGGCAAATGCGCGCTCAGCGGCCTTCAGTCCTTCATTTCACGATGGTCCAAGTCTAAGCCCGAACAGCATAGGGGTCCTGGTCCGTCTCGGTCTGAGGATCAGAGACGGCCACAGAAGGCTAGTGTCGCGGCTCGCGCGCCTCCTCCGCCTGCGGGTAGAGGTAGGAGGAATCGCGGGTCAAAGGGAGGTAGGCAAGACCTAAGGGATGTGATCCAGACAAGGCGTCAGCACTTTCATCCAGATCAGAGAGATAATTGAGTATCTACTCATTTCCTTCGGGGG
>NW_015559263.1:0-119 GCF_001515605.1 Sinocyclocheilus anshuiensis | reverse complement strand
ATATATATGTTTTTAATGTGCTGGTGGTTATGTGTGTATAATCCTCCAGGATATTCCCTCTTGCTGAGGCATCCAGCGGAAAGTATAGGTGGCATTTGCGAGAACCTTCTTGTGTAATG
>NW_015559262.1:0-1577 GCF_001515605.1 Sinocyclocheilus anshuiensis | reverse complement strand
CATCATTTTAATATTTATCAGTACATATGTTTAGCTTTCAGTCTGCCACTGTCTTTCTTTGTTGACAAGTCCTGTGTCTCTATACTAAGTAATTTATGGTAGGATAATGTGTCTCAGATGTGACATCGAATGTGAAAGCTTTATTTTCATAGGGCAAAAAAACAACAAAAAACCGTCAGCTTTCAAACATCTCACTCTACGAAGCCAATTGGTCTCGATGGAACAGGAAGACACTTCACCAAGTTCATTACAACAGCAGGAAACCGCAGTGTGTGCTGGCTTGGTATGACATAAACTCGATTTGTGAGTCAACAACAAACGCAAAAATGTATTTTTCAAAATATATTGTGAGTAAATCTAAATAGTTTTATTCAGTCAATATAAATACAATATAAGCCTACATTATATTATATTTATATTTATATTATATTTTGGTATTACAGATTACAAAATGGCATTAATCAACATATTCTCTCAACATAAGTTCTACAAACTTTCAAATACTGAGCTCTGCAAAAACCATGACTAAAACAGAAAATAATGTAAACATTTTGCTTTGTAGGGCCCAAGCCCCAAGGGGGCGAAGACAATATATTACGACATGACAGATCCCCACCAGTAAACTGATGCCTCGTTCTCTATTTATGACATACTGACACAAAGTTCAAATGATTTGCAATGGCCTCTAGGTGTTGCAGTGTAGACACAGTGTTAGGATTATTATTATTATTATTATTATCATCATCATTATAATTCATCATGGTTTTGGGGGATTTGGGTCCCTTAACATGCTCAAAAGCTCTTGAAAATTAGCACACACCTTGAGGGCTGGGCAGCAGCTGGTACACGGGCATTGCATAGGGGCTTCACAGGTCCATATATCATACATACTTGCACGTATACATATGAAACTTGGTAACGTGGGGCAAACGTGGGGCAAACGGGGGGCAAACGTGGGGCAGTCGTGACCTAATGGTTAGAGATTCGGACTTGCAACCCGAAGGTTGCGTGTTCAAGTCTCAGGTCTGGCAGGAATTGTCGGTGGGGGGAATGAATAACCAGCACTATGCAATAGTAATTATGCAAGTCACTCCCCATACGATGACTGATATAGTAATTAACATAGCAATGGATGGGACAAAAAAAAACTAATATGATAAAATATATCTTTATTAAGTCTTGCAGTTTAAATATTATTATTAAACGTATAAATTTGCCTCTGAGTCTGTGATTACAACATGTGTAAGATAACAGCCACGATGCACAGGAGTTATTTTTGTCTACCTGATGCATTTAATGTGGGGGTGGTTAGGGTTGCAGTGTGTTTTTGTCAAACGGGTTGGGTCGGTTATGGAATTAAAATAAGTGCTGCTGTTGGATAATGGGCCGGGTGTTCTGTTAAGTACTGTGGGTGTGGGTTTACCAAACAGGACCCCTGCAGGACTATTGGACATTTTAACTGACAGATCAAGGCTGTAATATTATGGTTGTCCATTAGATGGGGATGCATTGGATAAGAAATCCTAATCCTTTTTCTTCTAATTTCCATCACAGAATGACAAATAAAGGAATAGAAA
>NW_015559261.1:0-1575 GCF_001515605.1 Sinocyclocheilus anshuiensis | reverse complement strand
ACACACACACACACACACACAAGCCTCCATTAAGCTACATGAAGCATGTTTTTTATAGGATCTCATTGTATCTCATTACTATGGTGGTAGTGTGTGTGAGTGTGTGTGTGTGTTGCTGCAGAGAGGTGGGCGGACACTTTCAATTACAGCCCTAATAGAGCGAGAGAAGAGAATAATAGATTTAATAGAAGAGCCGCAGTGAGACTCTCTCAGACTCAAACTAACAGTAGTTCTGACACAAGGCCTGAATCGCGAGCCACAGTCAGCCTGCTGTCTACAAATCCTGAGAAACCCTGCAAAAATCTCCCTTTGACTTCTGTTCTGTGTGAGCTAGGGATGCAAATTTGGGCAAATTCTTCACAGGCTATTGTTAATTGACTAATCGTTAACCAGCAGGCCTTAAATCAATCACGTGACCCAACAGACAAGACACAGGCTATTTTTTGTTTTTTAAGGGCAAAGGTCAACATGAGACTGCCAAATTACTGTAACTCAACCTTGATCTGAAAAAAATTAACTATAGATACAGTCACAAACATTATGGATTTGGCCAATTATGTAGTTTTCACATCCTAAAACAGAAACCGTTACACAAGCACCAAACCACAGTCTGTCCTTCATCTTTCAAATGTAACTCACCCTTGAGCTGAAAAAATCGGCTTTAGTTATAGATGCATATATAAACATTATGGATTTTGTCAGTTATGTAAGAGAGTTAATGTAAGAGTATTTTCTAATGTGACAACTGTAGCCTGTATTTCTGTGTCTGTATTTCAGCAACAAGGATGTTTTACATTCTTTGCTTGATACCGAATTAACGGTCACACTTTATTTTAAGGTCTAATTCTTGCTATTAATAAACCATTAACTATGACTTTTGCCTCAACAAATTGCAAATTTGCTGCTTATAAATAGTTAAGTAAGATAGTTGTTATGTTTAGGTATTGGGTACGATTAGGCATGCAGAATATGTGCTTTATAAGTACTAATAAACAGCCAGTATGTTAGTAATAACATGCTTATAAGCAACTAGATAATAGAAAGAATTGTTCCCTGAAGTGTTACCGGATTAACTTATTTTTAAGCTACACTACATTGAAAGAAGATCATACTGTTGTGTTGTGGTGATTAAAGCACGTTCACATTATATGTTGCAATAATCTTGTGGTCTGAACAAGTCATCTCATGAGAAAACTTACGAAATTTTACGAGGTGGTGACTTTGTAGGAATTCATACGATGTGATATGTACAAAAAAGGTATGAGTTAGAAAAAAACATAAGAGTGAAGATCCATCCCTAAACATAACCATTAATGGGACGTAAGCAGATTTTCCGTAAAATAGTTACATGAGAGTGTTGTGTCAAGTTACCAAAATAGTACCAAAGCAAATAACGAAAAACACTTGACTTCATAAACTAATTAATTTAGCTCTCATTAGTTGTTTATTGTAAGCCATTGAGATTGCATTGATTACTGATTGAGAATGATGCACAATATTCTGTTCTAGCCATTTTAAATTTAGGCTATAACATTAAAGGGATCATATGATGCTTTTTTAAAGATCATTATTTTG
>NW_015559260.1:1219-1501 GCF_001515605.1 Sinocyclocheilus anshuiensis | reverse complement strand
CGTGAAGGCCGCTATCCTGGTCTTTCAGCAGGTCAGCCTGATATGTTTGGAGCATCACCATTGTGTGCAATGAAACGACAGCCCGACCTGCTGCTGCTGCGTAGGCCCTGGCATTAGAGCGAGATGTCAAGGAGGGAGTCTTAAAAGAGGACATCTCACCCATAGAGAGATAGCTAGCCAGCGTCTCTCTATAGGGGCATCTTCTCATAACTGCTTTCGCGCATCGCCTCGATGTTGGCATAACTCGTATGCTGGAATCGATGGATGCGTGAGGAAAAAACG
>NW_015559260.1:0-1123 GCF_001515605.1 Sinocyclocheilus anshuiensis | reverse complement strand
ACCTTTATCCGGGTCTTTCAACAAGTCAGCCTGATAAGCCTGAAGCACCGGCATAGTGTGCAACGAAGCTGCAGCCTGACCTGCGTGCGAGTCAAGCCTCGCCGCGGTGCGATCCATAACCTCAAGCAACTCAGCGTATGCAGGGCAGGAGGAATGAGAGGATTCAGTCTCAACTTCTTCATCCTCATCTAACATCTCCTGTTCTTCCTGGCTTGGAGCCAGCAGAGCACTAGCCACCGGATCAGACGATGTAATAGAAATAGCATCGTCATCCAGCAGCTCACTCTCATCCATGACCGATGAGCGCCAAAGGGAGACACCCTTTTTCAATGCAACTCATCTTTCAGCTCATTTTCCTCCGTGCCTCAGCAGAGGTGGGTCCTGAACCACAGGGAGCTGATGGCTGTCCCTTTTTCCTCGAAAAGAGAGACAAACGAGAGCGGAGCTTTTTCCCTTGGAAAAAACGCTTGCAGTGCACGCTGATTGCCCCCTCGGAGGCATCGCGTGCGTGCTCTTCGCCCAAACAAATAACGCATAGATCGTGTGAGTCATCAGATGTTAAACAACGTCAACACGGATGCACACATCCTTAAACGCTTTGCTAGTGCTCTCCCTAATGAGATGAATAGAGATCGCGCTTGCCATAGAAATGCACGCTTCAAACAAAACAGTCAATGAAGACGAAGAAGAGAATGATGTGTGCTCCCGGCGCCTATTTATACTAATAGTCGCACCGGTAGTGATGTCATGGGCTGTCGCCGGCCAACGTGTTGTTGGTGTTTTTTCAATGTATGCTTCAGACACGGGTCACGATGAGGCATTCCCCATAGCGACCCCTAGAGGACGGGGTCACGACGAGGCGTTCCCCATAGCGACCCCTAGAGGACGCAGTTTGAAGTTCCCATGAAAGGGAACTATCGTATCTCTTGCTCTGGCTACTGTGTATAGACCACCAGGGCTGTATAAAGATTTCCTAAAAGAATTAGCAGATTTCCTCTCAGACCTATTGGTTACTGATGATAAAGCGCTAATTGTCAGAGATTTTAACATTTACGTTACATTTACTTGCATTTACTGCCCTAATAAACTCTTTTGGAGTCAAGCAAAATGTCACCGGGCCCAC
>NW_015559259.1:0-506 GCF_001515605.1 Sinocyclocheilus anshuiensis | reverse complement strand
GAAAGCTGAATAAATAAGCGTTCTATTGATGTATGGTTTGTTAGGTTAGGACCAGTGTTGGGGAAAGTTACTTTTAGAAGTAATTGTAATGTGGTGTTTTGGGTTGTGTTTCTTGTTCATGTTTTCATGTCTTTTATTTTGGAGTTTAGTCATGGTCCCTGTCTAGTCATGTGATTCCCTTGCCCTCATGTTATCCTGCTATTGGTTCTTTGGTTCATGTTTTGCTCTTGTCTTCATGCTATTGGTTCCTCTGTTCATTGTGTCATGTTCTGATTGGTTGTCCAGGTCATGTGTCTTGTTTCCCATTGGTTTGTTCATGTCATGTGACCCTCTTTGTTTGCTATAAGTAGCCATGTCGTTGCCTTTGTTCCTTGTCGTGTATTGATGTTGTAACCTGCTGTCGGTGAGTCTAGTCTGTTTATGCCTCATCAAGCCTGTTCATGTCAAGTCAAGTCAAGTCAAGTCAAGTCTGTTCATGTCTAGTTAAGTCTGTTCATGTCATGTCA
>NW_015559258.1:656-846 GCF_001515605.1 Sinocyclocheilus anshuiensis | reverse complement strand
GCTGGCCTCCTGGCCAAACTGAGCAATTGATGGAGAAGGGCTTTGCTTAGCATGGTGATCAAGAACCCGATGGTCACTCTAGTTGAGCTCCATGATAATATGTGGAGATAAGAGAAATCTACAGAAAGACAAACATCGTTGCAACACTCCACCAATCCAGTCTTTATGGCGGTGTGGCCAAACTCAATCC
>NW_015559258.1:0-156 GCF_001515605.1 Sinocyclocheilus anshuiensis | reverse complement strand
TAATCAAATATTTCTGGAGAAACCTGAAAATGTGCATCTGCCCCCATCCAACCTGACAGAGCTTGAGAGGTGAATAGGTGAGGTGAAGAATGGCAGATAATTGCCAAATGTTGATGAGCAAAGCTTGTCGCATCAAACAAAAAAAAGACTTGAGGC
>NW_015559257.1:367-553 GCF_001515605.1 Sinocyclocheilus anshuiensis | reverse complement strand
GGCAGGGAGAACCATGCCTCCCCTCCCGGGTCTGTAGGTACTCGAGTGGCCAGCGATGCTTATACGACCTGTGGAGAAGCTGCCTCCGCCTAACACGCTACGGCGTGATTGCAAGGGCACCAGGCCAAGGCACTAAGGGACTTGCACGAGGGTGGTCACGACCCGGAAGTTCGCAGAGAACTCCGC
>NW_015559257.1:0-226 GCF_001515605.1 Sinocyclocheilus anshuiensis | reverse complement strand
TGACTGTGTCTGGCTGACATGCGCGAGACGGACAAAACACGATTCTTGAACGCCCCCGTGTCCCAGACCAGCCTTTTCGGCGACACGGTGGAGAACATTGCCCAGCAGTTCTCCGTTGACCAAAGCAGACTGAGGCCATCAGGTACATCCTGCATCCTACATCCTGGAACTGGTCACAGGACAGCCGCCCCGCCCGTCCAGGCCCCCGCCAAATCTGGTGGCAAGC
>NW_015559256.1:0-645 GCF_001515605.1 Sinocyclocheilus anshuiensis | reverse complement strand
ATCAGCATATTTTAAACAGATTCTTAAATTTGTAATCCCACATCACGATGACCAAAATTATCACGCTTATCAGTATTGTCATGGTATTGTTAAAATGTGCTGGATATGTTAAAGTACGGACACATAAATCATTTCACCAAGTTTTATATTTAAAAATCAACAAACAACAAATAAAATGACTTTTTGTTTGCATAATCACTAAAACAATAGCTTCTACAAGCGGAAACTGAGGATATGCGGATATTACGTCATTGATAGGCGACAATGACCAGGGACGAGCCATTATTTAAAACTTACAAATCCTTGGGAACTTTTGGGATAACGCAAGTACACAACTGCATGAAATATATCACACCGTCCAAGTCGTTTTTGGATATTGTATATTACATATTGTGCCTTTAAATAAAGAAAAATGTTAAAACAAAATGATAACTGATTAATAAATTATGTATTTTATCTGCCCCATAAATAATTCTAGATAACTTATCTGAATTGTTTAAATGTGTAGAATCCACATAAGCTTGTTTTTCATCAACCGGTCAAAATTTACAGCAGGGCATGCAAATCCGGTCTGTTTTTTGGCCAGACAGAAACTGCATAACAGACTGAATGTAAATATAAGTCTCTGTAAATCCACTCTCTGAC
>NW_015559255.1:637-1020 GCF_001515605.1 Sinocyclocheilus anshuiensis | reverse complement strand
AGTTGTGCTGCTTCATGTTTTTTGGAATCTGTGATACTTTTTTCAAGATTATTTTATGAATATAAAATAAAAAAACAGCATTTATTCAAATTGGAAATCTTGTGTTACAATATACACTACTGTTCAAAAGTTTGGAGTCAGTACATTTTTTTCTTTCTTTTTTTTAAGTAATTTTATTCAGCATTCAGCAAGGATGTGTTAAATTGATAAAAAGTGAAAGTAAAGACTCATATTGTTAGAAAATATTTTAATTTTAAATAAATGCTGTTCCTTTAAACTTTTTATTCATAAAAGAATCCAGAAAAAAGTATGTTCCAAAAAAAAAAAAAAACATGAAGCAGCATGTGATGAGAGGGGCAGGGCCGAGAGCCGGGGGAACGGAG
>NW_015559255.1:0-580 GCF_001515605.1 Sinocyclocheilus anshuiensis | reverse complement strand
GGTGGAGTAAATAATAATGAGCGACACCTGCGCCACTCACCGGTCTCGAGTCCTACGGAGGAGCTCCGGAAGGATAAAAGGAGGAGTGACGACAGTGTTGGACAAGAGAGGACCAGGTCTGGACTTTATTTTGTGTCTTGGTTCTGTTTGTGCGCGACAGACGTCCGCGAGGGGCTGTTGCGCTATTTTGTGTTTATTTTATTATTAAAGTTTTGTTTGAATGTTCGCCGGTTCCCGCCTCCTTCGTCCCGAACTACGACCTTTGTTACACAGCACAAATGTTTCCAGCACTGATAATAAATCACCATATTGACACTGAAGACTGGAGTAATGATGTTGAAAATTCAGCTTTGATCACAGAAATTAATTATATTTTAAAGTATATTAAAACAGAAAACCAATATTAGAAATTGAAATTATATCCAATATTATTATAGTTTTTCCGTATTTTTGATCAAATAAATACAGCCTTGATGAGCACAAGAGACTCAATTAAAAGTCTAACTGATCCCAAACTTTTGAAAGGCAGTGTATGGTATATATATATATATATATATATATATATACTGTATATATATAC
>NW_015559254.1:0-567 GCF_001515605.1 Sinocyclocheilus anshuiensis | reverse complement strand
TGGCAATTAAAGAATTAGGACCACCAAGACCAAATTTAAACATCAATCAAGTATCTACAAAGGGTGGGAAGTCGTATAAATGGGGATTTTCGAGGACGTGGTATGTGCGGAAAAAATGGATAGCGGGCTGCGAAGTAGCTAACGCTTCGGTAATGTGATATAAGTGAGCAGTAATACAAATGAGCTGTGTAATGTAAGTGAGCAATGTGATATAAGTGAGTAATGTGATATAAGTGGGTAATGTGATATAAGTGAGCAGTAATACAAATGAGCTGTGTAATGTAAGTGAGCAATGTGATATAAGTGAGTAATGTGATATAAGTGGGTAATGTGATATAAGTGAGCAGTAATACAAATGAGCTGTGTAATGTAAGTGAGCAATGTGATATAAGTGAGTAATGTGATATAAGTGGGTAATGTGATATAAGTGAGCAGTAATACAAATGAGCTGTGTAATGTAAGTGAGCAATGTGATATAAGTGAGTAATGTGATATAAGTGGGTAATGTGATATAAGTGAGCAGTAATACAAATGAGCTGTGTAATGTAAGTGAGCAATGTGATATAA
>NW_015559253.1:0-525 GCF_001515605.1 Sinocyclocheilus anshuiensis | reverse complement strand
ATTTTAGTGTCTGCATCAAATTAAATTTACAAAAGTGATTTTATATACATAAAAAAAATGCAAGTGATGCAAGTTAAAATGTCTGTTTTTAATGTTTCAAATCAAATCAATTAAATGCAAGTGTCTATATGTTTCAAATAATTTTTGAGAAAACAAAATGTCAAAATATAGGTGAAATAATGTTCCATCATCATTCAGCGTAACAGATATATTTATGTAAAAATGAAACAATATAGTTATTCTGACCTGTACTTATTAAAAAAAATGTAAAAGAAAAGTGACTATATTCTATTACATTTTGAAAAAGTATTGCTAACAATTGGGTAAAACCTAGTAATGTGAGGGATAGTGGCAAAATATAAAGATTGAAAATATTAATTCATTAATATTTTTGGGCTACACTATATATGATCCTTAAATATAGGATTTTAATATGTCATCAAATGATTTTTGTTCTAAATATGCCTGATATTTATTATGTATTTATTTATTGCTATATAAACCCCTTTTTGTCTTTGACTCATA
>NW_015559252.1:1867-2378 GCF_001515605.1 Sinocyclocheilus anshuiensis | reverse complement strand
AATACTGTTCTTTTTAGCAGCATCATATGACCCCTTTAAAAGATTTATAAGATCTATGACTCCATCTAGTGGACAACCTTAGTATTATAGCCTTCATCTGTCTGCTGAAATGTCTGATAGTTTTTCATTTTCTGCTATTTTACATTTATGAAACCAAGCATGATTCCTCAGAATTATTTGTTCTCCATATGTACATTTGTTTGAAGAGTTCGGATAATGCACTTTAAAGATATAAGAAAAAATTAAAATCTTAAAAATGTTTACTGTTATTTTTAATAAATCGCCATGGCAACACAGTTCAAGATATCCAAAATCAGTTCACAATTTAGCATCTTCAGTATTTTGGCATCATGTTGACAAAGTTTGGTCTGAATTTCATGAATCTCCTAGAAGGAGTATGCATTAAAGGGGTCATATGATGCTGCTAAAAAGAACATTATTTTGTGTATTTGGTGTAATGAAATATGTTTATGCGGTTTAAGGTTCAAAAAACACATTATTTTCCACATAC
>NW_015559252.1:607-889 GCF_001515605.1 Sinocyclocheilus anshuiensis | reverse complement strand
GTGGTACCGAGTACCCGGTCAACCCGGTTCTTGATGCGCTATCAGAAAGCTATCCTCTTCCAGTGTTGCCAAGTCCGCGGTTTTCCCGCGGAATTGGGTTGCTTAACACTGTTGCCGCGGGTTGTTTTTCATGTCCGCGGGTTGAAAAACGACCGCATTAACATATTTAGCCCTTGGAATGCGAATTTTACCAGGGAAACCCCGCCAAAACCCGCGTATTTTATCCCCGGAACGCGATTTTTAACGGGGACCCCCTCGAAACGCGATTGGGCGGGTTTTGTT
>NW_015559252.1:0-238 GCF_001515605.1 Sinocyclocheilus anshuiensis | reverse complement strand
TTATTACTGTAAAAAACAGGAGGACATAATGGTATTTACTATTTTTACACACCAGAGGCTTTTAAATGAACTGTGTAATCAAAATATGCGTGTTAGAGAATGTACAAATGTATGGTTAACAGTGTTTATGTCATATCAGTCCGTCAGAAAAAGCTTTTTTTGTTTGGTTTTTTTAGTTAGTTGTAATTCTTGCCTGAATATCTCTAGCAGGTTTTAAAAGCCCTTTAAAATTAAATAT
>NW_015559251.1:0-562 GCF_001515605.1 Sinocyclocheilus anshuiensis | reverse complement strand
TGAATGTGGCTTCTCCTTTGTATGAACTCTCAGGTGTTCCTTCAGGTTTGAAGCCCTCAAAAATGTTTTGCCGCATTGATCACATGTATACAGTTTCTCTCTAGTGTGGAAAAATGTTTTGCCACATTGATCACATGTGTGTGGTTTCTCTCCAGTGTGAATGTTCATGTGATTCTTAAGGTTTGATAAGTGTGAGAAACTCTTCTGGCATTGATCACAAGTGAATGGTTTCTCTCCAGTATGAACTCTCATGTGACACTCAAGACTTGTTTTGTATGCCAAACTCTTTCCACACTGAGTGCAGGTGAATGATTTATTGGCTCTTCTTTTCCTTAAATCTTTCTGTTCGGTTTGAGAGCAACTCCAAGGTTTTTCTCCAGTTTTAACATGATTTTTCTCCTCAACTTCACTCAATTTTTCATTCTTGTTTTCTTCAATCAACTCTGAAATAAAAGTAAAAATGGTTCATTTTCAGTAACTTGTAAACAGACATAAAGGTGAACCCTGATGAGGATTCTTCCTATTACAACAAACTAAATCTATATCTGCTTGAAGCGTTATA
>NW_015559250.1:0-986 GCF_001515605.1 Sinocyclocheilus anshuiensis | reverse complement strand
TTTATTGACTTAAAAAAAAAAAAAAAAGAGTAATAACCAGTAACTATTTAAAGGCACAGAAATTCAGCCTTTAATTTCCTGCTTTCCTGCTGTACATAGCAGAGAGCTTGTAAACTAAACTATTGTCAGGCTGTTGTGTTGAGGGAATGTCATATGACCAAACCTCTGCTCTCTCATTGGTGCCCTTTTGCCTTCAACCCCTTACAGTCTAATAAGAGAGTGTATTATTGATTGAGTCATCAGCAGTCAGGGTAGGGAAATGCTTTGCTTTTTTACTTCATGAAATTATAACTTCAAGTGAAAATGTGACCTGCTCAACTGATGTGCAAACAGCTTTCTATATGGGTTGGAGTGACAGATTGAAAACAGTTTAGTCTCATAAGCTGCTTATGTAAGCAGACACTCGTACACTCAGAGAACAGTTTGCTGTACAGACCATATAGAGCGTTATGCTGCTGTAAATGGTCAGTGTGTTTTTGAAGCTATTTTTACAGTTCATTCTTCACTCCTGTGTTTCTCATCTCCCTCTGCTGGTCATGAAGTGTATTAAAGGGTTAGTTCATCCAAAAATGAAAATTAGACTGTGTAGGAAATCAAGGGTTAAAGGGTTAGTTCACCCAAAAATGAAAATTAGGCTGTGTTTTACTCACCCCCGAGGCATCTTAGGTGTATATGACTTTGTTCTTTCAGGCGAATCCAGTCGGAGTTATATTAAAAATTGTCCTGGCTATTCCAAGCTCTTATCATTGCAGTCAGCGGTGTTTCTGTTGAACAGTACATAAGTCATCAAATAAAGCGCATGCATCCATAATAAGACGTGCATCACACGGCTCCGGGGGGTGAATAAAGGCCTCCTGTAGCGAATCCATGCGTTTTCATAAGAAAAATATCCATATTTCAAACGTAATAAACATTCTCTCACTTCCGGTATCTGTCATACGCGGATAGACTTGTGCCGGTATTCGGTAATGCGATATATCACGGTA
>NW_015559249.1:1436-2042 GCF_001515605.1 Sinocyclocheilus anshuiensis | reverse complement strand
GTTTATAGGATGCATTGAGAAGGATGCCAAACTACACTCAATGGAAAAGTGATGCCGACATAATTATGGTCCACGGCACTGGCTCAAATTCTGTCTGAAGTACAATTCTTTGTGACTATATGTAGTTCTCAATATACCTGAAGTACAATTCTTTGTGACTGTATGTAGTTCTCAAGTTAGAAAAGCCGTTCAGTTCCCACTTTAAGTGAACCATAGTTCCCAGTACATCCACAAGATGGATGAAAATGCTAATGCTGTAAAAGGATGGCAGATGTAAACGTGACAAAATTTAAATGTGTTTAATCTTATGTTACAATTTAAAAATAATTTGGCCTATTTTCTTTCTTGTCGGAGCTAATGGCTCCGTAATTGATTTTTTAAATTTTTTTTGTGGTCTGGATCTTTGACAAGTATCTTAATATGCTGAAAGTAAGGCACCTTTACTTGAGATGCAAATGTAAAATGTCTTGAGAAACTGAACCAATTGAAGTGAGTTTATGCGTACAACAAAACAAACATCTGTCAGTGGGGTATGAAAACCTTTTTTTTATTAGGACGTTTGCACAGGAAAACAATAACAGTCTTCAGCGGGTGTGCCCAGGAGGG
>NW_015559249.1:619-1074 GCF_001515605.1 Sinocyclocheilus anshuiensis | reverse complement strand
TTTTATTATTAAAATAAATAACCATTTCTCCTGCAATTGAGTCCTCGCTTCATCTCCCCGCACGCACCGTGACAGAACGGATCAGCCAACATGGGGACTCAGCGGAGAATGGGCTCACACCGCCTACCGGTCTCTACTCTCTCCAGCCCCCTCTACCAGCGCATGCTCCAGCTGGAGACCCTGAGCTCCCTCCGCCAACGAGGGACCGAGCTGAGGGAGTTTGCCATGGACTTCAGGAATACGGCAGAGGGGCTGGGCTACAATGACGCTGCGCTGAAGGACTTATTAAATTATGCCCTGGATGAGCCCATTAGGCCCTGGAGCATGCTAGGATGCAATCATGTATCTTTGAGGGGTTTGTGGAGTTCCTGGCACGTTCTTCGGCTAAGGGGGCTGCAGCGCCTCCTGTGATGGCCGACAGGGCTGCAGCGCCCCTGAAGGTGGCCGCAGAAGCT
>NW_015559249.1:0-253 GCF_001515605.1 Sinocyclocheilus anshuiensis | reverse complement strand
TCTCAAGCTCCATGCCCTGCCGGCTCCGCCCAAGCTCAAGCTCCATGCCCTGCCGGCTCCTCCCAAGCTCAAGCTCCATGCCCTGCCGGCTCCCTCCTTGAGGCAGGTTCCGCTATTGCTGCCGGCCCCGCCCTGGCCTCCTGCCCTGCCGGCCCCGCCCTGGCCTCCTGCCCTGCCCACCGCACCCTGGCCTCCTGCCCTGCCGGCCGCGCCCTGGCACCCTGGTTTACCTCTATCCCCAGGGCCTCTTCCA
>NW_015559248.1:0-1192 GCF_001515605.1 Sinocyclocheilus anshuiensis | reverse complement strand
AATCAATAAGAAACTATTAAGAAACTTTTTTTTCTCAATGTCCTTTATTATGGTACAGGATGTGAAATATTCACAATTGCAATGTTCATGCTATACACTTTGGTTGATGAGTTCATAAAGTTGTATAAAATAGACATAGTATTGTGATATTGATCACTGCAAATCACTGCAATTAAGGTGTGAGCAAATATCATAAATGCGAAAAGAGAATACTTTCAAATGCCCATAATTTCAAATAAGATAAAAACAAGGAGACTTACCTTCATTTATGAAATCTGTAAAAGTGAATCCATTCTGCAACTTTATGAATTTCTTGGGAGTCTTTGAACTGCACTTTCACAAACATGACGTTAACCTAAAGGGAAAAAAGGTCTTAAAACATCTGTGTAGAGTCACTTTAATGTTTTTTTTTTATTTGTCTTTGACATAGCATCATATGACCCCTTTAAACATGTCCGTTACTCCCACCCACACTAACTTATAATTAAAAAGGGGTCCTTGGAATATTTTCTCCCCTCTGGCTCCACAACTTTGAAAACCCCTGTCTAACTACATTACACTTTACACTGAGCACTTCTTAGGACTGGGTGACAGTGATATTTTAATTATGAGATAACTGATAAGACTGTTTTAGCTGGTTAAATAAAGAAACACTGGCCTCGCCTCTCCACATGGCGAGTCAAAGAAAATGGCGTCTTCGAGAAAGTTCAGGCTGTAAAGCGCGCGCAGCACATCCTGAACGCTACACAAACTTGACAGTTAACAGTATTTACACATACATCGTCCTGAACGCTACACAAACTTGGCAGTTAACTTAACATTATTTACACATACATACACACAATATTCTAAACTGAATTTGATCAAAATAGCCGGTAAATTCGAACTAGTAACTAAATGTGGTTGTTTCAGTCAGCCAGCTCAAGTACGCAAGTCCATATCGAATACATTTGAACAGGCTTTTAAGACAAACGGCTAACGTGAAACACAGTGATAAACAACGATTTATCGAACTATTTCGATTTATGGAACGCTTATCTTCATGAAATAAAGAACTTAACTTACCTTCTGCGTTTTTTCCAGTTTATATGTAACGTAGGCCGTCTTATCTGCTCTGCAGCCCGAACTGGAGAAAATGATGTAACAGTTATGTGGGAAAAGTTAACACTTTTGGGCCAGCACGTCAAGAAAA
>NW_015559247.1:991-1120 GCF_001515605.1 Sinocyclocheilus anshuiensis | reverse complement strand
GTATAAATAGGCGCCGGGAGAACACATCATCCACTTCTTCGTCTGCAGCGTGGCAAGAAACCTAGAGGACACAGTGTCTCGTTCCCTACTCAGGGAACCATGGTTACATAAGTAACCTGAGACGTTCCC
>NW_015559247.1:0-544 GCF_001515605.1 Sinocyclocheilus anshuiensis | reverse complement strand
TAGCAACACCCTGTTAAAGTAGGTATCCAGAGGATACATAGGTGGAGTGGTGCCCAAGGTGGAACCGGGATTTTAAACCACTAAGAAAGAGCACGAAGCTGCTGCGCGTAGCTCTTACCATACAGGATTCTAGAAAAGAACACAGAGTACTAGCATGCGAACTTACCACAGTGTGGATTTTATAAAGTGTACAAAGACTTCACGTGCACACTTACCATAACATGGATTTTAAACAATACCGTTCTAAGGGGCTCTCGTGGCACTCTGAAAGAGCGGCCCATAGATGGAAATGGTGCATCCCAAAAACGTTATGTTTGCGAAGTCTCAAATCGATCTAAAGCTTAATATGCTGGAGTGGCTAGCAGTAAATCTGTAGCTGAGGGAGCAAACATCCAGCTCTCAATCGAGAGGGAGCTCGACCTACAGCATGTTCCAAAGGTGGAACAGCTAGCAGTTACTTAGCTGAGGGAGCAACACCCCTAGTTCTCAAACGAGATGAGGCTCGACCTGCAGCATGTTCCAAACCTGGAACAGCTAGCAATAA
>NW_015559246.1:471-6495 GCF_001515605.1 Sinocyclocheilus anshuiensis | reverse complement strand
TGAGCACTTGTCTATATGCAGTAATCAGTTAGAAGCAGTATGTTAGATTAGCTAATTAATTCATTGGTTGCATTTTAGTCATTGTCATCATAACTCTAATTCGATATAAAATCAAATGTGACCCTGGACCACAAAACCATAAGGGTGATTATTATTATTTTGTTTTTTAATTGAGATTTATACATCATCTGAAAGCTGAATAAATAAGCTATCCATTGATGTATGTATGTTTGATAGGACAATATTTGGCCAAGATGCAACTATTTGAAAATCTGGAATCTGAGGGTGCAAAAAAATCTAAATATTGAGAAAATCTCCGTTAATGTTGTCCAAATGAAGTTTTTAGCAATGCATATTACTATAATCAAAAATTAAGTTTTGATATATTTACGGTAGGAATTTAAAAAAAATATCTTCATGGAACATGATCTTTACTTAATACCCTAATGATTTTTTGGCATAAAAATCAATCATTTTGACCCATACAATGTATTTTGGCTATTACTACAAATATACCCGTGCTACTTATGACTGGTTTTGTGGTCCAGGGTCGCAAATACTTAATTTATTATGATTTCCTTAGATTCCTGGAGTGTGCGGCACAGCAATTTATTCCAAAATGTTGCAGTTTTTCCTGATTCTCTCTGCAGTTTATGCCATGGGCATGGCAGCGCGTGAGTATTACACACATTATACAATTGTTCAGCTCAAATAAGTAATCGTAAATAACTAAATATATATATATAATTTTTTTTTATAAATTAATAGATAAAATGGCAACTCTGGCATAATTACAATAATAAGTTAAAAGTCAGGGTCCAAGATAAACAGATACAATGTGAACAAAAGACAGCTTACTTTATAAGTTTAGGTAACTTCAGCGCTGATGTTCATTTTCTTGAATAATCCTTTAAATCATAGTTGAAATACATGCAAGACAGTTTTAATAGCTCTTATTCCCTCTTTCAGCTTTACCTGATCTTTTCTCTTACTCACCTGCTGTTGGGGACGGCAGTGGGATTGAATTTTCCACTGCCATTGAGGGTCGCATCACTGGTATCAGAGTCTGGGAATACAATAACTACTGGGGCGGCTATATCTCTGGGTAAGTTTCCTCAAGCACCACTGGACAGTCCGGATCATCCATATTTTCAAATAACCAAAAAATATAACAATTATGGCTTTGAAAAATGTTGTTAGAAAAGTATGTTTAAAAATCTTGTCAAGTAGATATCAGAAGAATTGGAGTGACAAAAAATGTATTATCATCAATTGATACTACAAATTATTTCTCTCGGGGAAGCATTTGTGATTTAATTTATATAATAGAATTTTAGATTGTACATGTCATTATTTATGGCATATGCACTATTTGAACATTATTGACATATTTGTTTAGGTTCCAGCTGAGGTACGAGAGTAACTGGACAGCAGAGGTTGGTGTAAATAGTGGCAATCCGATGGAAATGATACTCTACGACAAAGAAGCAATTATTCAGATCTCTGGAAAGTACTACTCTGGTTACATCTATGAGCTTGTGTTTGTCACAAATCAGGGGCGCTTATTTAAAGTGGGACAGTCTAATGGGGCCTCGTTTAACTTCTATCCAACCCAGAAAGGAAATGAGCTGCGTTTTCTCAGTGGTCGACAGAATGGAAGTGGCATCACCTCTATTGGGGCTCATTGGGCCGCAATACGTATTGGGAAACCCTGAAATTAATTTTTTATCTTATATTTAATTTAATGTGACCTTACTAATATACAGAGAAACATTTATCTTGTACTTGAATATCTTTAATCATTTGATTATATTGTTTTACCCGTACTATGTTCAGGGAGTGTTCTTGTATCTATGCCAATTTGTCTCATTCAGTAAATTGTTAAAATAAAAAGTGTATTATAAATGCATAAATAAGCAATATTAATATGTACATCCCTTAAATGTATGATATATGGATAAAATAATAAACATACACAGGCTAAGTAACCAGTGGTCAAGTTGAATTTGTGCAAAAACTAGTTTAGCTTGTTATGAGGAAATTGTAGAAAATGTAGAAAAAACTGACAATGTCAGGTACTACAGACAGTATCTAGCATTGCCTGTATATTCTACAACATATAACAATATATTTCAATAGGCAATATGATGCCAATATATATCAGGGTAACACATGACACTAGAATAATTAAGAAAAAAAAGAACTAAATAACATAAAATGCAACACAAAACAATCTAATGTGCATTAATGATAACAGAATAACAAGAAGAAACTAAATTATTTAAATAATTCCAATTTGTGATGTGTCATGCAGGGACTTTTACTGTTTTTATTGTAAATTACTGTTGCCTGTACTGTTTTAATTAGTGCTTTAATTACTGTTTTACTGCTGCATTTTACATGTTTTCTTTTAAAATTCATTCTAACAGTGTTGAGCAAAAAGGTTAATTTAGGAACAGATTACCAAAAACAGAAGACATGGATTAAATATTGTGCATCACTGATGCCATTACCCTTACGCCATATCAATATATATTGAAAATATACAGAATAATATACTTTGTATTAAATTAAATTGAATAGGCTAATACATAAGGAATTGCTGCTTTTCATATATTGAAAAGTATACTACAATATCATTTTTTTAAATGGTTAGTTCCAGTACTAATTGGTCTAATTGTTGATTGGTCAATAGCTTTTTTTTTCCTCCACTGAACGAGTACATCACTGCACAACACCCTAACAACCACCTTTAGACATATGTTTGTTATTATTGGAAGAATTAAAAAGACTGTTTAAAGGGGTCCTATTATGCTTTTTCACTTTTTTTAACTTTAGTTATTCTGTAATGTTGCTGTTTGAGCATACAAAGATCTGCAGAGTTACAAAGCTCAAAGTCCACTTCATATGGAAATATTTTATTTAACATAACTCACTTTTTAAAAACTACAACGAATGACTCGTTTGGACTACAATGCATATTTTCCGGGATTTGTGATATCACAAATATCGACGAATATTACAAGAATATATTACAAGAGACCTGCTTGAGCTGCACTAGAGAAGGCAACGAGTGTTATCACTATGTCGGAGACTCGCTAGTTTTCCCAAGGCAGACGAACTTAGCAGAGACACGCTAGCTTTCCCAAGGCAGACGAACTTAGAGTGGTTACAATCATCCGGGTTTAAATCATTTAAATTGATTTGATTTTGACGCAATCTTTACACTGAAGCTCGCAGGTGGCTATGGTAAGTGGCATGACATTTCCCGACTAGGCGCCGAGTGCTGCCAATCACAGCACACACTGGCCCAGCTAACCAATCACAGCACATTTCTTATTTCAGAAGGCGGGCCTTCATTTGATACAGGAACTATTCGAGCAGCTCATGCCAGACTGGGGAGAGAGGTGTTGTAATAAGGTAAAATATGTGAAAAATAATCTGTTTTTCGAACAACCTAGTATGAGAGCCTGTTCTAGTACATCCCCCAAAACAAAATCAAGACTTTGTAAAAGAGCATAATAGGACCCCTTTAATGTATAATTTAATCTATTCCTCAGCATGACATGAAGAAGACATGACATGAACTGTTTGTTAACTATTTTAATGAAGCAAGAATGACTCCTGCTGGCGTTATATATGCTTCATTCACCTTTAATTTTGAGGTTACACCCCTCCCCTCTCTTCTCAAACCGAGAGGTTGGCAGAAGTGCTTTCATTCACCTTTAATTTTGAGGTTACACCCCTCCCCTCTCTTCTCATACCGAGAGGTTGGCAGAAGTGCTGAGAGATAAGTAGATGTATGTGTGTGAGGAAGTATCATATATTGTGTGTAAAAAAATAGATACATTGTAATAAAATATCATAAAATATCATAATATAAATGTATATGTACTGAGCATATATTGTCAAATATATATATTTAAAATATTATATAAAAAAATATACTGAAATATTTTCAGTAAACACTTTTTTTTTATACACTGCCTGTATATAGCCTGAAAGATCCCTTTCCATGTCAAAGTGATAGATCGGTCTGCGTTTTCTCTACATCGTGGTCAGTCATCTGCAGATACTGAGATCTTTATAGATTTGAACTAATCCACAATTTCTTATGGGCAGTTTCCTTCATTTGGAGTGATTCTGATACTTGTGATATTGTTACAGTCTATCTACAGTCTATTTTGTTACTTTTTGCACACTGTCTATTCATTTATTTATTGACCTATTTATTTATTTTGATAATAAAACATTATAGTTTTTTTTTTATATTTACCCATACTTACCTGGTGTATTTACCTGGATTCACAGTACTTACCTAGTGTCTCCATACTTATATTTATATTTATACTTATAAATAAGTAGAACATTGGTTGGGAAATGAGCTGGTGTTCCAGTTGACCAAGCAAAGGCGGTACACTTTTAGACTGGAGCTGACATACTGGGATGGCAAACTGGCCTTCTCTCAGTACAAGTTTTACCTTGGTAGTAGAAATAAAATTACAAGTAGAGAGTTAAGTAGATTTACTCAAATTTAAACTCATGACAAACTCTAATGCATGCTAGAGAGCTCTCACTGTTTTTGCAGATACTATTGAAACCCAGCTTTTCTGTGCTACTCAATCAAACTCAGTCACACCCTCTGTCAGACATACAGAGACATCAGAACAAACATTTGGACATTCAGGTTGGCTTTAGGGCTGTCTTTAGTCATCAAAATATTTTCGTCTCATCACAGTCAATTGTTCCAAGAAGGCATGTGCATTAGTGAACATAAAAGACATTCTTTGAGTGCAAATACCTTTTTTATACGGGAAGCTACGGGGCAAAATTCCCAGAATGCATCTAGTGTTTCAAAAATGCAGATTATGCAGTTTTTTACACTGATATTATTAGAGCATGCTGTACAATAGTGCTTTTAATACCCTCTCAAAGTTTGAGATTGTAAATAACTTCTTTGTCAGAAGGAGTGTGTATCAAGATGCATTTTTAAAAGTTGTGGCCTGTGTGCAAAAGATGTGCTCTCACAATTTTTCTGCATCAGTCAGGTGTATTACTATTTTTCAGCAGCTCACACCATGCACCACTTTAAGATGCCTTTTAAGTGTCCTTTCATGTCATTCTGTTGACTGTGCACCACTGAACTATTTTTGATTACCCCATAAATGTTTTTAAAAGAGATGGGCTCAATACTGTGCCCATCGTACTCATACTCATAAAAATGCTCCGATACCAAACGTCGATACAGTGTGTGAACAGTAGGGGAGGAAATTGCAGGGTACCTCACGATACGATATGAATCATGATACATGGCTCACAATAACGATACTATCATGATACAGCAGTTCTGCGATAATCGATATATTGCTAGACAATTCTATAATGAATCATCACGATATCTGTCTAACTATGAAAACGCTAGACAATTCTATAATGATACATAATAATATATGTCTAACTATGAAAACAAAATGCCTGTGAAAAGGTCAAGTGCAAGTTTTCTCTCTTTATTCAAGCCCAAACTGTTAGAAAACAGCACAAAAGTTATGTAAATCAAATTTAACATGCGAAGTAAATTAATCATTTTATTCTTGGACTTATTAAAAGCTTACACGTGTGTAAACCAACACATTTAACTGCTTATCAACTTTATATATAGCCAGTGTTGGGGGTAATATATTACAAGTAACGCAAGTTACGTAATCAGATTACTTTTTTCAAGTAACTAGTAAAGTAACGCATTACTTTTTAATTTACAAGAGAATATCTGAGTTACTTTTTCAAATAAGTAACGCAAGTTACTTTTTTTTTTTATATAGCCTATATATATATATATATATATATAAACCTGGTACATTTCAAAATTTAACTGGAGTGTTTTCTCAACCTTTCCTCTCCTCTCATCATAAAAACGGAGCCCCGCACACATGACATGCAGGGAAAAAATAGCAGTTCACATCGCCTCTTTTGCGCACTCAAGTTCGTTATTTGAAATGTAGACGCGCGGCACGCACACACACTGAA
>NW_015559246.1:0-449 GCF_001515605.1 Sinocyclocheilus anshuiensis | reverse complement strand
AAATGTAGACGCGCGGCAAGCACACACACTGCACACTTCTGCGCCGCATTACGGCTCTGACGAGGTTTTGTTTCGTCGTCCATGCCATAGGCAGATTTATGTTTCTGCCGGTCGGTGCCCACTGCATAACGCGCACTTGTAATATCTGAGAGAGAGGGAGAGCATCCAGTTTTGTTCACATAAAACTGGATGTGGCAGCGCCACTCTCTCACTCTCATATGAGGGAAATCCATCTGCGATCCAAGTGGAGAGGTTAGGCTATAACAGTCACAAGCCTGTTATAGGACTTGTTATCTTCCTCACCACTGGGGGCAGTAGAGGGCAACATGTTTTTGTATAAGTCAAGTCATATGGTAGAAGGAGAGGATGTAGTGGAACATGTTATGATGATATGTACAGCATACGAAAGAGAAAGGGATCGACTTAAAGATGAATTACAATCCTTAGGA
>NW_015559245.1:0-589 GCF_001515605.1 Sinocyclocheilus anshuiensis | reverse complement strand
ACAGCTAGCTATACAACGGGTGTATGTGGGTGTATGAAAAACAGAATCGCTTGATACCTTTTGCCTAATAATTGTTTTTTCAACATCAACTATCTCTTATAAAATGGATCACTTATTAACCTACAGAAAAGTAACCATAAATTAAAAGATGAGTTTTAATTTGTTTGAAGTACAAAAGCTGTCGTTAAGGTCAGCGAGTGTGCCAAATTCAATTTACACGTTTAATTTAAAGAGCATCCTCACACCAAAGATTTACTTTGTCTTAATTGTATTAAAGAAACACACTGAGTTCTATTCTTAACATTAAGAAGAAAACTTTGTACTTAATGTTTGTTCTTATAGTGAAGAGCAGGTAAGAATTGATGTTGCCTTAAATATACTGAGGCAGTAACTATGGCTTGTTTTGCCCCCTAGAGCTTTAGCTCTGCCATTGCAATTAAAATAAAAAAAAAAATGTTCCCTACATAACTGGGTACATATCTGCTACCACTCCCACTTGGGGTCCAAAAATCTGAAGTTAAGCTACGTTGAAATATGAAATTAAAAAAAAGGTACAACTAATGAACAAGAAATATTTAAGATTTGTAAG
>NW_015559244.1:0-6950 GCF_001515605.1 Sinocyclocheilus anshuiensis | reverse complement strand
CCATCATCTCTCTCCTCTCGCTCTCCTCCTGCTTCCAATCAGAACTCTCAGTGCCTGCACAAGGGCGGGACTAAGTAAAATAAAGACCAATCACAAACAAAAGAACATGCGCGCTTGTCAAACCCACGTTTTTAGCCAGTACATCTCACATAAACATTTACCATAATCTATGTATCAGTTGTACACGTGAAATGATATACCTTTATATGAGCCCATGGCATTTCTAGAAGTTTATCCCCTGAATATCAGAAACATTTACATATTCAAAAATATGCATTTAGGTGATTATAAATAACCTTAGCTGGGCTACACTCTCCCCCTTCTGATATTCTCATGTCCCCATGAGTTTTCCTCCCTCCTACATTTGTATTAGGGCTTCGGGTTGGTATTCAGCACTCAAACTAGCACATGAATCACATTTGGCTAAAGGATGACACCATAATGTGTTACATGACCTTTTCTGCCTGGTAGAATTTTGGGCATTTACCACCATACCCCTATACACTAGTGTTAAAGGCTTATCTGTGGATTTCCCCAGTTCATCATAACTTAGTTTCTTTACAGGTTTCAATTCTCTCCTAGGACGAAACTCCCTTCTCTCATTTTCCTCTACTCTTGGTGTACTAAAGGATGGATTGTCTCCCCCTTCTGATCCTAGACCTTCAATACAATCAGGAGTTGGTGAAGCAGTACTCCCAACTTCATGCTCTGTAAGGTCTTCCATCACCTCCAATCGAGTAGGGCTTTGAGTAGCTCTGTCAGGTACTTTGGCTTTTCCTGATGCCAAGGAAGAAATGAGCAGTCTGTCAAATGATGTCTTCTGCTGAACTGGATAATATTCATCCATGCTATTGCCCTCACTGTCCGATTCTATTTCTACAGTCTTTGTCCTTCATCTGCTGTTTCTGTGCTTGTTTCACAGCTTTGGACCTTGTTACCCGTTTTGGCGAAACATCGCATCTTGCATCAGGTAAGTTTATTCTCACACTCTCCCCTATTGGTAGCAAATGATCCCTGTGTAATGTTCTTATTCCTCCAGTACCAGTTTCTGGTTTTAGTCTGTAAACCGGCAAATTTTACAATTTCTCCTGGACTATATAAGGGAGGGAGTTCCAACGATCTTGTAATTTATGCTTCCCAGTTACAGCAAGATTCTTGATAAGTACTCGATCTCCATTTTCCAGAATCTGATGTTTTACTCTCCGATCATAGAGCCTTTTATTTCTTTGCGTCTTCAGAGAATTCTCCACTGCTAACTGATATGCGTGTTGTAAGTCTTTTTTCACACCCTCAACATACTGGTGATGTTTCAGACCACTTTCACCTTCTGATGAAGTTCCAAACTGTACGTCTACAGGAAGACGAGCCTCTCTTCCAAATAGCAGATAATAGGGCGAGTACCCAGTTGTCTCATTCTTAGTACAGTTATACACGTGTACTAATTGACTGATACTTTGACTCCATTTGCTTTTCTTGGCTGGATCTAGTGTTCCCAGCATGGAAAGAAGAGTGCGGTTAAACCGCTCAGGCTGTGGGTCTCCCTGAGGATGGTAAGGTGACGTTCGGGACTTAAGAATTCCCAAGATTCCCAGCAACTCTTTGATAAGCTTGCTCTCAAAATCACGACCTTGGTCAGAATGAATGCGGGCAGGCAGACCATAATGCACAAAAAACTTCTCAACTAGGATTTTGGCTACGGTCAATGCTTTCTGGTCTTTTGCTGGATATGCTTGGGCGTAACGAGTGAAATTATCCGTGATAACAGAACATTGCAAATCCCCTTAAAAGTCTGGTTCAGTGGAAAGGAAGTCAATGCAAACCAAGTCCATCGGCCCACTACTTGTGATATGACTCAGATAAGCAGATCTTTGGGGTAATGTTTTCCTTGCAATGCATCGGCCACAATTTTTGATGTACCGCTCCACTTCTGTGCTCATACGTGGCCAGTAGAAATGGTTTCTACATAGTTATGTGGTCTTCTCAATCCCAAGATGGCCGGACTCATCATGAAGTGAATACAATACTTGAGATCTGAATTATTTTGGGAGGACTAACTGTTGAATCTCCTTTCCACAGGGGCTCTTAGTAACTCTGTACAAAAGATTTTGGCGAATGACTAACTTGTCTCCCTGTCGTCTCAGCAGAGATTCAGAAAGAGTAGCTGTAAGAACTTTCCCTTTTTTTACTTCTAGTCTCACAGGTCCAATGATGGAGTCCTGCTCTTGAGCTAGTCTCAAGTTTAAGTTGGACAACTGCACTTTATGTTCCAGTTCCAACTGTATGGGGCAAACATATGCAGAGGGGATACTTTCCGAAGAAATCCCTAACTGATCTACTAACCTACCACTAGATTCTTCAGAAGGATTAGTATCTGCAAGCTTACAGATAGCCTTCACACCTGACCTAGGGATGTCAATCCATTCAACTGACACATCGGTGGACATAGGATATCTTGACAACATGTCGGCGTCAATGTTGTGACGACCAGGTTTGTACTGGAGATCAAAATCGTAAGTGGCTAGGGCAGCCAACCACCTATGACCCGTGGCATTAGTTTTGCACTTGTTAACATGTAAGTCAAGGGGTTGTTGTCAGTCTTAACCGTGAATTTTGCTCCGTACAAATAATCATGAAATTTGTCAACTATTGCCCATTTTAATACGATAAAACTCCAATTGATGTATTGGGTAACGCCGTTCAGATGTACTCAACTTGCGGCTTGCATAAGCAACTGGCCTTACCCCTTCGGGGTATTCCTGGTTCAGCACAGCACCCAGTCCACTCAAGCTTGCATCCACATGTAGTATGTATGGCTTAGCTGGATCGGCATACGCAAGCACAGGAGCATGTGTAAGGCAGTGGATGATGTGATGGAAAGCATCTGTGCATGCCATGTCCCATCTTTTCCCAAATGGCTCGGATTCCTGGTAGTATTTCCCCTTTAGCACAGTTTTGCATTGACCCTTTGCAGGGGGATACCCTTTAGTTAACTCAGTGAATGGTCTTACAATCGCTGAGTAGTTCTTAATAAATCTGCGGTAAAACCCGCAAAATCCAAGAAAAGATCTCAAAGACTTTAAATCAGTGGGCATTTTCCAGTTAAGGACAGCTTTCACCTTTTCAGGATCTAGAGATACTCCTGCAGCAGATACCACGTGCCCCACATAATTGACCTTCGGCTGACAGAATTGGCAATTGTCAATGGACACTTTTAGACCATACTCTTGTAGTCTATCCAGCACTTTCAACAACCTTTCCTCATGCTCTTCTAATGTCCGTCCAAAGACAATAATATCATCCAAGTACACGATAACTTGGAGGAGATGCATGTCTCCAACAGCCTTTTTCATTAATCGTTGAAAAGTGGCTGGAGCACCAGTCACACCCTGTGGCATTCGTTCAAATTGGTAGAAACCCAGAGGGCAAATGAACGCTGTCTTTTCTTTATCCTCATCAGCCATTTCAATTTGGTAATATCCACTGCGTAAATCTAAGACAGAAAACCACTTACTCCCCGACAAACAGTCTAAAGCGTCCTCTATCCTAGGGGTGGTATATTGGTCTGGGGTGGTTCTGGCATTTAGAGTCCGATAGTCAATACACATTCGAATGGCTCCATTCTTTTTCCTGGCAATGACTATTGGTGAAGCATACAGGCTTTTAGATTCAGTTATAATACCTGCTGCCAGTAGATCTTTCAAATGTCGCCTGACATCATTGATGTCTGCTGGTGCAATCCTTCTAGATCGCTTACGAAAGGGCTGGGAATAATTTAGTCTTATGGTATGTTTCATGTCTTTAGCTTTCCCCACATCCCATTCAGTCACAGAAAACACGATTCCTTGCTCCGACAGTTTCTCTCTCAACCTTGCTTTCCAATTGGCTGGAATAGGTGAGTCACCAAACTTAAAAATTTGTGGATGTAACCTTTTGGAAGCAGTCTGAACTCCCTGCGCTACTGTGACAGTGCCAGTAGGGGATACTTTAGCTATCACCGTCCCTACAGGTATAGTGATGTCTCGGGAGGTGTCATTGCACACTAGCAATTTGAAACTATCTACATTCAGGTCAGAAGAATGGAGAACCATAGGTGGAACAAGAATTCCAGCTGGAATTTGGTTATCCTCGAATGCTTCAAGAAGAAAAATGTCTTTCCTCAGTTGTTTCTCCATTTCTACTTTGCACACAGCATACTTCTCACCTCTCGATGGTATGGTTAACCCTCCTATTTGCCCCTCATCTGAGTCAGAAACCTCCACTTTCCCTTTGATCTGTGGCACATGTAGTTTAAGCACTTCTGATTGGATTCTCAACGAGTAGGCTTGATTGGAGACACTAGAGTCTAAGCTGAATGTAGTCAGTCGCTGGAAGAAGTTTGCATTAGTTCCAATAATAACCGGAACCTGCTGAGTACTTTGTGGTTCTGGACAAACCAATGCCAGGATAGAAATAGTCTCAGCTTCACCAGTGAGTATAGCAGGAAAGGAGATGTCTACCACTATGTAGCCCTTATATGGATAACTTGATTCACTCAGTCCCCAAATGGACAATCCAGTAAGCGGTTGAATAGGAACGTGGGACAAGTATTTGGAATACCACTGTTCAAAGACAATAGTCACCTGCGATCCGCTATCAAGAAGGGCTGTACATGGACATCCATTCACCTCCACAGGAATGGTAGAAACAGGACCCACTAGTCCACTGGGGAGAGAATTGGCTTTATTTTTGGCCATTTGACTCTGATCAAAGGAACAATTAAGACTGTTAGGAGAAACATTGTCTCCAGTCGATCGGCTTCTCTCAGATTTGGCTTGCCGAAGAGAGCGCACTAGTTTCTGTATCATTAGCGTGGTATTTTCTGGGGCTTTACACTTAGTGGCAATGTGCCCATCCTCTCCGCAACGGTAGCAGAAGAAATCTTCTCGATTCCTTGATGATCTTCTCTGATTTTGAAACTGAACTGGCTTCAGATTCAAAATGTCCTGTGATGATTGCTTAGTGGCGCTCACATTCAACACTGACAATTGCTCTTGTAACTTCTGAACCTGTTTTGTTAACAGTTGCACCTCCGACTCTTCCTGAGTTTCAGCCTTTTTCTTAACTTGTTGGTCTCTAGACTCCACTCTCAACGATGCAACCGGGTTTTTCCCAGAATCGTCTCCCAATCGTAATCTTAACTCTTGTATTTCCTCTCGTAGTTGTTTCACCTCAGAAGAGTTAATTTTGTCATAATGTTTCAGATGTATGGGCTTTACCGAGGTTTTGATCTTATGACGGGCAGATTCATTTTCCTCTGCTTCCTTAATTTCGTTCAGTAATGCTAGGAAATTGGGAGGGTTTTCTTTCCTTTCCCTTAGTCTCAACTGTAGCAGCATAAGATCCGCTTCAACAGCTCCTCGAATCAGTTGTTCAATCCTCACTCGGTCCATTAATTGTGGAGCCAATCCTCCTCTTTGAACCACTTTAGTTAAGGATTTCTCTATTCGCCTCAGAAAATCAGACAACCCCTCTCCTGGTGATTGTTGAAGAAGACGGAAAGCAAAGTAGAGATCCTCTCCAGATTCAAATGTTCCAAAAGTATTCTCCAAAGCATCCAGATATTGCAAAGCACTAGCATCTGGACTTGAAAATCTCACAGCCTTAACAATATCCAGTGCTGGTCCTTTTAAACACTCCATTATTCTTCTTCTTTTCTCCTTTTCAGAACATTCGCACTCTACAGTCATCAATCTGGCTTGTTCCATCAAGTTTTCCAAACTTTCCTCTCCTGTCGGTGTGGGAACAGTACCCGAAAAGGTACATAATCGGCAATAAGCACTAGCATCAGTCGATGGTTTGGAGGTTTTCTCCAATAGTTCCCCCACGGCACGTATGATAGATTCAGGAGAACTAGCCGTAAAGGTAGACTGAGTGAATAGAGCTTGCAAGTCAGACATAGATTTTCCCTCTTCACTTAAGAACTTGGACAGTTTCTGTGAGAATTCTGAAACGGGCACCCCAGCTGAAGCCACTACTACCTTCCAAATTTCCTCTCCCTGAGCGGGCAGTAATTCTGGTGGAATGCAAGCTGGATCAATGACTTCTCTGCATTCACAGAGCACCAAGCTAGTATTAGGACTTGGTCCTAATCTTGAGTCTTTCACACGCACCCTGCCAAAAGCTTTTACAGTCTGCACTGTCTCTTCTATAAACGCCACATCAGTCTTAGCAGGCACTCCTATTAACAGTATGCCATGATTCTCCTCAATGTCCATTTCCTTACACCATTTGGACAACTCAGCAAGCAGAATTGGATCCTGTGCAAAAGCCATGCTTGGAGCTCCGGAAAGTTATTGTCAATTCACTCAAATGAGCCCAATATTTAATTCAACTCGTTTTCTAGGGTCAGTTGATGACAGGAAAGAAGTGATCCCGGACGAGCCCCCATAAATGTGTAGCACCCCCTACCCTCTTCTTGTAATGGGTGGAGCACCGGGTTCTAATGATGTGTCTCCCGACTTAACTAATCTAATTCCTTCCTTTTTTCCCTTCTGATTTCTTTACTTAAAAGGAAATGTTATGTGATAGTCTGTCTGATGAACTGTCAATGTAAATCACAAAAAGGTAAGTTCTTATAAATTAACCAGTAATTTTATTTAACAGAAATAAGATTAAAGAATGTAATCTTGTAAATCAAGAGTGAAATGATTAAAGGAAAATTAAAACGTCTGTTGTGTATTTTCTTTCACATAAAATCACTTTTCGATCTTTTCAAATCAGAAATTCCAAACCCTGACACTCAAATATAAATACTCAAATCGTACCAGTAAGAAACAGTAATACAATTCTCCTTTGAGGTATTGTAAGATAACAACAAAATCAAAATGCAATATACACTGTAACGGGGTGAAGAATCACACGACAATGAAATCTTAATCAATACCCCGGAGGGTGGATTTATTAGTGAGGAG
>NW_015559243.1:431-607 GCF_001515605.1 Sinocyclocheilus anshuiensis | reverse complement strand
GATGTATTAAGATGCTATTAAAATATCAAATTCAATATATAGTTTGTTAATATAATAATTATGTATACAGTATTTTCCTCTCATACCGCAAAACGTGGCATAGATGGCCATGAACACAATGCGCAAACTTTCACTTGTCCTCCCATACAGCAAAACGCTTAATGTGGCATAATTAC
>NW_015559243.1:0-401 GCF_001515605.1 Sinocyclocheilus anshuiensis | reverse complement strand
AACGGACTATGATAAAGACAATTCAGTAGCCTATATGTCTTGTTGTTGACTCAAAGTATATACAGAACAGCAATTATGAACGTGCATTATGAAATGCATTAAGTGATTTTAAAAGGATCAACTCCATACAGGCAAGCAGACGAGCCCAAAACGCAATGCGTTAAATTGCACGTTAAACATTTTCCTCCCATAAAAAATCATTATAAATAAAACACGTAATGTAGCTTAATGGACAAAGACAATGATATAAAAGAGCTGTAGAAAGTATATTCTATATGGAAAAACGCTTAACGCGAAACTTTGCGTGTTGCGTTTATTCTGGGCTCACTTGCCTGTACATAGTTATGTATATTTTGATAATGAAGAGGAGCATATTGAGTTTGGTCTTTATTATCATCTTA
>NW_015559242.1:980-1287 GCF_001515605.1 Sinocyclocheilus anshuiensis | reverse complement strand
TGATTACTTTTAGATTTCTTTTGTAGGCTATTACCTGAACAGTAAGGGATGTTAGTAGAACTTCATGGAAAAATTACAGCACTGTTTATTTCATTTCATTTGTATATTTGTTTATTGTATTTGTCAGTTTGTTTTACTTTGTTTCTTTGTTCATGTTCTTACTGTATCTTATGTATAAAACACTAAAAATGCCTGCACACTGGTGCATTTAAAAATTGATGTTTTATATTTATTTCATTAAATGTTTATTTTACATTTCAGAATATAAAGCAATGTTAATTCAGCTCTTAATTTGTCATATATATAT
>NW_015559242.1:412-892 GCF_001515605.1 Sinocyclocheilus anshuiensis | reverse complement strand
TACCGAATCGATAAGCAGTATCGGTAAGAGTAGTAATACCGTTAAAACCTTAACGATACCCATCCCTACTTAAAGGAGACGTTAAAGGAGGCAGTTGAGGAAGTAAAGGCAGGAGCAAGTTTAAGGGAAACAGCAAAAAAATTTGGCATTCCCCACACCACTCTGCAGGACTATAAAAAAAATAAATACAGGGTTCCCACTCTTTCATGAACACCAGATTCAAGGACTTTTTAAAGTACCATTTATTTTATATCAAGCATATATCAAATTCACACCCCAGCATATGTAGTGTCATGAAAGACCCTACATTACTTAACATTTCACTTACACTTAACATTTACATTAAACATTTCAGAGTAATAATGTTTTGAATGTGTAGGTTTAATAAATTTAGACCGTTTTGAGCAGTCGTGTTCAAAGAAATTGAATGAAATCCATTGAAGTCAGTACTGGTAATATTCAAATTAAATTTCTAAAATA
>NW_015559242.1:0-159 GCF_001515605.1 Sinocyclocheilus anshuiensis | reverse complement strand
ATTAATAAATAAACTCAAGTCAAAATAATTTTGTAAATTACTTTTTATTGTAAATCCCATTTTTTCATCTTCGACCTAGAGGAATGCAGCTGCTCAAAACATCAATATTTTTTTAAAATAATTCATGAGCATTTTAAACCTTGTACATGTGCAAATCTG
>NW_015559241.1:0-856 GCF_001515605.1 Sinocyclocheilus anshuiensis | reverse complement strand
CCGGGAATTTTCCCGGTGCTCCCGATTAGCCAATCCGGGCCTGGTTAGAAATAAAAAACTTAAATCAACATAAAATGTATTTGTCATGACAACCATGGGAGGGATTGGCATGGTAATATTAACGGTACTCCTTCCTGATGCATTTTGCTTAGCCTGGTTTTGATTGTTCTGTTTGCTCGTTCAACCTGTCCTGATGCTTGTGGCCTGTATGGGCAGTGAAGATTCCACTTAATCTTCAACATTTTAGACACTTCCTTGACTACCTGTCCTGTGAAGTGTGTACTTTGATCTGAGTCAATTCAATCTGGTAATCCCCATCTGGGAATGAAATCAGTGACGAGATATTTAGCAGTATGTGCAGCTGAAGCACGCCCTGTTGGATAAGCTTCTATCCATCTCAAGAACTTGTCTATTACTACCAAAATGTCAGTTTTTCCCTTACAAGGAGGCAACGATATGTAATCAACTTGCAGGTGACGAAATGGTCCTGGTGGAGCTGGGGTATGTGTTGCTGCTGTAGCTGCTGCTGGCACATCATTATTTTTCTGACATGTAACACATCTCTTGACTGTTTCGGTGGCTACATTTCTGAATTTTGGATTCCACCATTGATTTGAGAACCTGTGATTCATCGTTGCTGGACCACTGTGACCCAAATTGTGTATTTGTCGAGCCAAATATGGCAGCAGGGATTCGGGAGTGACATACTTTCCCCCTTTGGTCCAGCAGCCGGATGAATCCACTGTGGCTCCTTTGTCTAACCATGTCCATGCTTCATATAGAGCAGGGGTGGGGAACCTTTTTTCTATCGAGGGCCATTTACATTTTTGTAACATCCTTTAAGGGCCATACTAAA
>NW_015559240.1:0-812 GCF_001515605.1 Sinocyclocheilus anshuiensis | reverse complement strand
ACAACAGTTGAGGGCTGTAAATTAAAGTGGTGCTTTGTTACCTCCATGTCCCATGTAGTTACAGGGTAAATACAACCGTTGCGAGTTGTAAATTAAAGTGGTGCTTGTTCTCCCCTTATTCCATGTAGTTACAGGGTAAACACAACAGTTGCGGGCTGTAAATAAAAGTGCTGCTTGTTCTCCCCTTATTCCATGTAGTTACAGGATAAATACAACAGTTGCGGGCTGTAAATTAAAGTGGTGCTTTGTTACTTCCTTGTTCCATGTAGTTACAGGGTAAATACAACAGTTGCGGGCTGTAAATTAAAGTGGTGCTTTGTTACCCCCTTATTCCATGTAGTTACAGGGTAAATACAACAGTTGCAGGCTGTAAATTAAAGTGGTGCTTTGTTCCCCTCTTATTCCATGTAGTTACAAGGTAAATACAACAGTTGCAGGCTGTAAATTAAAGTGGTGCTTTGTTCCCCCCTTATTCCATGTAGTTACAGGGCAAACACAACAGTTGCTGGCTGTAAATTAAACTGGTGTTTTGTTACCTCCTTGTTCCATGTAGTTACAGGGTAAATACAACAGTTGCGGGCTGTAAATTAAAGTGGTGGGCTGTAAATTAAAGTGGTGTTTTGTTCCCCCCTTATTCCATGTAGTTACAGTGGTGATTTGCTCCCCCCTTATTCCATGTAGTTACAGGGTAAATACAACAGTTGCGGGCTGTAAATTAAAGTGCTGCTTGTTCCCCCCTTTTTCCATGTAGTTACAGGATAAATACCACAGTTGCGGGTTGTAAATTAAAGTGGTGCTTTGTTACCTCCTTG
>NW_015559239.1:0-488 GCF_001515605.1 Sinocyclocheilus anshuiensis | reverse complement strand
ATCTATCTATCTATCTATCTATCTATCTGTCTATCTAATCTGACCATTTCTATCCTAGTCTTTAGGTAAATTTAAAAAAAAGTTTGCATTTGAACATTTGAACATGAAATACATTGAAAATTTTTTCAAGTAAACCTAAGCTGCTTTAATCCAGTAAATGTTAACTTGAAATATTAATAACAATATAAAGGTTGTTCTCACGTTCACGTTACAAATCTGTAAAGATTTCACAGCAAAAAGACACATGAACCACAAGCTGAAGCAGGATGTTTTTACGATTATACTAAAAGGCCTTTTTACTTGCTAAAAAAAGTATATACTATCAATCGGATGACAGAAGGCGTGTAGCAGACTTGCTAATGATGCTAGCAACATGCTAGTCACTTGCTAATCATGCTAGAAACATGCTAGCATCATGCTAGTATCTTGCTAATCGTGCTACTAACATGCTAGTCACTTTTTAATCATGCTAGCAAAATGCTAGTAGC
>NW_015559238.1:614-822 GCF_001515605.1 Sinocyclocheilus anshuiensis | reverse complement strand
TGGTCAGTTCACAGCAGTGATAGAAATTAATCTTTTCCAATAAGTCTAAATTGATGTTTACCTTTATAAAGCCATTTTTTTTCTAAAAGTGTACATAATCTTTTCTGAGTAAAATTCTTACATTTAATCAGTCAATTATAATAATACATTTAGGCTGTTACTAAACAAATGAAATCAGTATCAATAAAATTCATCTTTGCAGAAGTTG
>NW_015559238.1:0-142 GCF_001515605.1 Sinocyclocheilus anshuiensis | reverse complement strand
GATATTAACTTATTGTTTATTGAACTGTTGTATAAAATCAATATCACATTTGTAACCATGCTGATTTTTATTTTTTAAATGGCACTCTTTGTGTGAAATTAACTATATGAATTTATATAAATATATACATTTTCTGCCCCCT
>NW_015559237.1:0-2159 GCF_001515605.1 Sinocyclocheilus anshuiensis | reverse complement strand
CACAAAATAATGATCTTTAAAATAGCATCATAAGACCCCTTTAATCTGCATTGACCTGAGGCAGCCACACCCTCATACCCCCCTGAGACAACATTATGGAAAGGATCCCTACAGACAGAGGCGTCATGCCCATCTCACGTGCCCCCTCAGATTTCTGAGCCAAGCGGATTTTGAATGCAGCTTCCAAAAGATAGGCAAACAATATTTTTTATATTTGATACGATCACACAGGTTTGATTAGAACATTAAGTGCGGCACATCAGCAGCTGCTAAATTCACATCCGTGCTTTGACTGGTGCAGAGACAGAAGTGTTTTTACAGTGTTGCACATTATATCCAATCACACACGATTCTGTTGAGCTTATGAATGCAATGGCCAATCAGAGGCATTCAGATGAGTCATCGCCGAAACACCAGAGTTTTGTTCAATGCGCGCACTCGCTGACTGATTTCTGCTCTCTGGTGAATTCTTTCATCAGAAACAACAAAAGTGCAGATGTGCGTACGAATGTAAGAAAGATGTTCATTTCACAGTGTAAACAGCTTCAGTGATTATAATGGGAGTTTTTGAGTGTGTTTGGTTCTCTGCCTGAATATGTGAAAATGTCACGATGACCTACTTTTCGTTTGCTGAGGCAAACAGGATATTTAGGATATAAAGAGATTTAGTTCTTGCATAGTCAAGAAAGGAGTCTGGGACTCCTAGTGAACTGGGTTCACAGTTGCATCTGAAGTCAGAGGACTGTAGCAGGAAACAAGTCCCAATGTTTAGTTTTAAAGTCTGGGACTGGACTAGATTAGAAGTCTGGTGTATAGCTATCGACTTTCTGGTATAAATGCATCCTTGTTAGTAGACATGCTAAGTCGTAAAGACGCCCAGAGGGCAAGTAGGCCTAGAAAATTTAGGGGAAAAAACTCTTCTTTACTTGCTTTAGTGATTTGTGTTCTCATATTTGCAGCTGCTAGGTCTGCTCCCTAGTGACACTCTCCTTCTGGTGGCCGCTTGCTGTGTTTTTGTGTTTTTTGATCAACATCTGAACTCACATTTATGTTCAATGTCCTTTCTACTGTTCAGTACTCCCCTATGGTTTGACTTTATTGAATATATATTTTTCAGCAGTTTCACTTTTGCTATTTAGTTTCTTTTTGTATTAGATTTTGGTACTACAACACCAACAAGTTGAGGACTTGATCTCTCCTTGTTACCTGGCTATGGTGCAGTATTTTAGAATACTGCCCGCGAATGAATTATAGCAAGTATCGCTATGATAATATATACAGTATAACAAAAGTTTTGAATCTTTAAGATTTTTATAATGTTTTTAAAAGATGTCTCTTATACTGACCATCCACCATGACTGCAATTATTTGATAAAAAATAGAACAATACTCAGTAATATTATGTAATTTTATTATTATTAAGATAATTATAAAGATTTATTATTATTAGCTGTTTTCTATGTGAGTTTTCTAGTTCAGTTTTCTTCCAATAGTGTCTGTGCAATCAGTCAAGCGTCCCCAACTAAGCAAGCCAAAGGCGACAGTGGCAAGAAACGTACTCGTTTACGAACGTAACCTCGCTTCTCTGAGATACGGGAACGAGTACTGCGTTTGCTTTTTCTCCTGAACTGAAGCCTTTTTTCAATCACACAGTGAAACTGCATGGCCATTGGTTCATGCCGTGTATAAAGAAACAAACCAATGGCTCAGCAGCGGAGCTGCACGAGCATATGGCGACAAAGCCCGCCAGAGCCCGCCAGAATGGACGGGGCCATCTGGCTATATATACGAGCGTTCGCCACAGGATTCTCAGGTTATGTCGATTGAAGCGACGACTGAGTCATGCGGCTACACAGCACGGCTAGCAACGCAGTACTCGTTCCCGTATCTCAGGGAAGCTGCCAGCGTTTTGCTTTGATCTGTCAAGGAGGATTAAGCTGCTCTGTGTAACGAGGGGCGCTGATTCTCATGTGTAACACACTGGCAGATCAAGCACGCGCAAGCACGCATGATGTGTGCCAGCATGAATTGCTCAACCCGCGAGCTCGCCATTGCTTCCTCCGAGGTAACTGGGAGGAGAGAAACATAAGAGCGGGGAGGCGGGGCCGCCTTCCGCAAATGAATCAGAATCAGAATGAGCTTTATTGCCAGGTATGTTT
>NW_015559236.1:1038-1364 GCF_001515605.1 Sinocyclocheilus anshuiensis | reverse complement strand
GTCCTGTGCAGATCTCTAATCCAAGGCACAGGCAAAAGGACAGGCAAAGATCAGGGCAGGCAGCAAACAATCAACAAACAGGTAAACAGTCCAAGATCAAAACACAAAGACCTGGGGCCCGTTCTCCGTACGTTGCTAACTCAGTTAGCTGGATTTGATTGTTGACGATTTGGCATGATCTTGGATTATTTGGTTCTTCGAAGCTCATCCTGGAGTTGCTGTCATAGCAACAGGTCCATAAGATTAAACCTGCTCTAGAGCAAGCTTATTTCATGTAAACAGGATTAGATTGCATCTTTTTAAGCAGAATTGATACTTAAAATCTG
>NW_015559236.1:0-583 GCF_001515605.1 Sinocyclocheilus anshuiensis | reverse complement strand
ATAAAAATGTAAAGCCTGTACAAATATTAGAAATCGTGAATATAAATAATTGGGAATCATGTAAAAAAAAAAATAGAATAAAAACAGTGCACATTTAATCGATCTATTATAACATTTATGTAGTTTTGTTCGCTTGACTGTTTCCTTATAAAGGTCCAGAAATTTGTCAAGCTTTTCATCAGGTGTCTTTTTTAATGAAATTATGTCATTAGGTTGCTGTCTTGCTGCCAGGCAATCGCTGCATTGCTGATCGTGGTTTTGAGTATCGATACATCTGCCTTCACGGGGAACACGAGAACGCGCAGTAATCTTAGACAACTTAATCCAGATATTTTAATCAGATATGCAAATTCGTTTGAAGAACCAAATTAGCCAGGGATCAGTTATCACGATTACTAGGTGCGTTCGAAGAACCGAATTAGCCAGATCCTGATTAGCGCGATGATATCATCTTGAATGTGACATTTCATCTCGGATGTAATGAGCGACGTACGAAGAACGGGCCCCAGGCAAGAAAACAAGGAACTGGGAAATAACGGGAAAACACATAAACTGGGAGTATGCTACAGGCTATAATCATCAG
>NW_015559235.1:0-748 GCF_001515605.1 Sinocyclocheilus anshuiensis | reverse complement strand
TTGGGAAAGCCCTCCGGAGATTGGTTGGCTTCTTGATGACGCGGAAGCTTCAGCAGTTTTGCTACAGTCTGAGTTTGCATTAAGCTCTTTGAAGATCGTGTTTCTCTGAAGTGTTTGAGTTTTGGATGACCGATCGCTTTGATGGTATGCGTGTGAGCACAAGTTGGAGTGCTCTTAACACGGCGACAGGCGAAAGCAAGTGAGCAAATCTGTTCTGCATTGGGTTTTGATCCGCGGCATAAGTCCGTCCCACGACGCGACCTTCCAATCGCCTTCTTGCCAGGCGGAGCGTGCATACATTAACAAGAGGCTCCCATTTATTATGTGGAGGAATGAAGATTTGCAGGTTTTGTTAATAACTTCTATATAGTGTCGTACAACGCATACTGTTTGAAATAACAGCTTTTCACTTATTTCAATATTCTGCAATTATCACAAGTTTACGTTCAACACTAAACTTCACATATCTTACACACATATTAAAGGCCTTATTTCCTAAAAAGGGTAATAAACACTGATTAAAGTTGCACCGATTACATGAACACATCAAGCATATATATATATAAGACATACAACATATTATTTGTGAATCTATGCTCCGATACTTTCAATGATTTTCAACGATTGTCTCATGAATCGTCTGTGTAAGCTTGTGTCCCTTTTCTTTGGAATGCAGAGGGGAAAGGGGAGGTGTCCTGAGGTAATGCCCATGTCACGAGTTGGGAGTCTGCCATTTTTCTCCTGGACA
>NW_015559234.1:0-832 GCF_001515605.1 Sinocyclocheilus anshuiensis | reverse complement strand
CAGATCCAGCACTTTCAGATCTGATGCTGTGTCCTCAACAAATGCCAGATAAACATAATTTATTCCAAGTGTGCTCTTTTATCTGGGTCATGAACGATGCCCCATTCACGAATGAATCTCTCTTTTGAGTCGATTCTGTTCAAGGTCTTGAACAAAGAAGCCTGCAAAACGGTGTGCATTTGATCGCAAATATTCTTGAAATATCGTGATATAATTTTGAGGCTATATCGCCCACCCCTGCTTCAGACATAAAAACGCTGACTCGTTAGGTGATGTTTTCTCATTAAAATCGTACAATTTACTCTTAATTCAATAGAATCCAGGGAATAGCAATATGGCGGCGCGGTGGCTTCACTAGTTCTCTATTATCAGTGGTGTAAACTTATAATAATGGATAACTACGGTCAAGTGGACTTAACAGACACAGGCACGCCTCTCGCTTCTGGATTGCAAAATAACGAAAACGCATCAGAGACGAATGCCTTGACATTATCGCATGTAGGAACAGTTGGCAAGATACAGTTAGCTTGATAATATTTATGAGGCAATAATAAATTGTATTTCCTTAATTTCCCCAGCACCAAATGCAGAACAGTTAACCTGAACCCAGTATTAAACGAGCCCTGTGGCTAAATTACGAAAGACCATAGTATCAATAAGCTGTAATGTTAACTGTTCTGCGTTTGGTGCTGGGGAAATTAAGGAAATACAATTTATTATTGCCTCATAAATATTATCAAGCTAACTGTATCTTGCCAACGGTTCCTACATGCGATAATGTCAAGGGATTCGTCTCTGATGCGCTTTCGTTATTTTGCAATCCAGAAGCGAG
>NW_015559233.1:0-856 GCF_001515605.1 Sinocyclocheilus anshuiensis | reverse complement strand
TTTTTTATATTTTATCCAAGGGCATTTTTTTTTTCCTTTATAGAGAGCATTTTCCCACTAATCTCATTAATACTTTCATTTCAAATTACTTACATTTGATCTATAAATTCAATTATAATAATGTGATTATCTATACGTTATCAAATTAAATAATTTACACTGAAAAATACAACTGTATTAAATAATAATATGAGATTATTTTAAATATTTTTGAATATACAAACAAGAAATGATGGTGGAAATGATACTTTTCAACGAAATTAAAACGTCATTAGGTGCCAGTAGTGAGTGTTTCATGAGTGAGTCATGGAGTCGTTCATTCAAACGATTCGTTCTAACATCAGATGTTTATGCATGGGATAATGAAACTTTGACTCAACAGATTCGTTCAAAACACGGAATCAATAAGAATAGAGCAAGCTAGTGTTAGGTCTTTTTTGCTTTTGTTAATTGTATAGTAAATGAAAAGAAAACCGACAGAATACAAAAAGATTAGGAAAAAAAAACAAAAAACACTAACACTTGCTAAGAAAACAAGCAGCAAATGAATAGAGTGCAAGTCTAAAAGGGACAAGTGTTTTTTTTTTCTTGTGAAAACGTTGTGTGATGTTGCCTAACTAACTGTATTTTAAATATAAAAACATTCCATTTTGAATTTTTACCTCAGGATGCTGAGTTTCTTAGTGTTGCGCGTTTTGATTTCACCTGGAGAGGTGAACCTTATACTGTCAATAGATGCATTATATACAGTAGCTATATCCACTATTTGCCACTTACTCTAAATTTAATAAAATCAGAATAATACTTGCGATTTGGTGTTTACATAGTTATTTTTGGTTACTGATGTTTTATTCAT
>NW_015559232.1:687-1940 GCF_001515605.1 Sinocyclocheilus anshuiensis | reverse complement strand
TAAAACGCAGCCTAATTTTCATTTTGAGGTGAACTAACCCTTTAATAGAAGTATTAAAGTAAATCTTGTAAAACAAAGAGAACCTATTAATGACTTTGTCTGAACACTACCGGTATGAAACTACATTTGGTAACCTTTTATTCAAGCTTTAAAGCAAGTTTATGCTTTAAAACAGTAAGTGCTATACAAATGCACAATACTTGATTTTGGGGGAAAAAAGTTTGAAAATTTACATATGACGACCTTCTTGAATGTTGTCATTGTGTGTGTGTGTGTGTGTGTGTGTGTGTGTGTGTGTGTGTGTGTGTGTGTGTGAGTGGAGGAACTGTTTGGAGTTGGCATCCCCTGTTTGTAAAAACACTGCAACAACTACATTTGTAAATATGATACTTTTGTAATATAATGTTTGTCTTATATTTACTAGGAATTGAATTTAAATTGAATCTTTCTAAAAAATAAGAAAAGTAAAATCATATACACACACCCAATCATATACACGAAACACGAGCCACCTTAAAATGTAACATTGTATATAGGTTTTAACAACGTACTGTAGGTATTTTCTACCGCAGGACATCAGGAGTCTGGTGTGGTGTATGCAATTTCATTTAGCTTTATCTGTGCTTTTTAAACGCAATTAAATATTCTCATGAGCCCCTGTGACCCCAGAAGTCCCTCACATTTGTTCTTTCATTCAAGCACGGTTTACGACTCCAAAAAGTCAGTGGGTATCCAAAGAATGTATTTTCTCGTATCTGTACCAGCCTTTTGTCCCACAAGTTGTTGTTTGAGTAAACATTTTAAATGAATGTAAAGTTATGGGTGTGCAAAGGGCTAGCTGGTAAAGGTTTGTCTATGAATTAATTAGAGAACAGTCCATTTCTCTGGGCATTATGTGTCTTTCCTATGAGGAAAATGAGTGAGAGTTGCTCTGCCCATATTCCTTTGGGCAATAAAACCAGTGATATCAGCATTGGTTGCCATGGAACCAGAGGCCTGTTCTGCCTGTCTGAGGTGTTAGATGCATTTCGGGGGATAGGTCCATAGACCCTCATAGTTGGTTTGTTGATTGAGGGGTGTTACAGAGTATTTGTTAAATATAACTAAAAAAAGTGTGTGTCTGATTGGTCCAGATGCTACAGAGGCTACATGCTTTTGTGAACCTTCAATGCAGCAGAATTTGTTTCTGAACTCTTCCCCAGATGTGTGGTTTGATGCAATCCTGTCTCTGAGCTCTACAGGCAGTTTTTTTT
>NW_015559232.1:0-588 GCF_001515605.1 Sinocyclocheilus anshuiensis | reverse complement strand
AATATGCATTTTCAGCTGTTAGACCTTTTATTAAGACGTGTGTGCCTTTCCAAATCATACCCATTCAATTGAATTCGCCACAGGTTAACTTCACTCAACGTGTGGTAACATTTACAAGCAAAATGAATGCTCCTGAGCTAAATTTCAACTGTCCCAGATAAGGGTATGAATACTTATGCAATGAATCATTTAAGTTTTTTATCTTTAATAAGTTTGCAAAGATGTTAAAAACCTGTTATTTGCTTTGTCATTATGGTGCATATAGTGTAGATTGATGTGCGTAAAAAAGTAATTTAACCTCTTTGCTGTCACCCCCCATTTTCTGCATGGAAACACAAATGACATACCCAAAGTAAAAAGGTTGCTGCTCATGAGTCTTTCTGACTAGATACATAATCAACATATGTTCACAAAGCTGACACTTCAAAGTTTACTGTTCAAGAATCAGAATTACTTGGACTGTTACGATAATAGAGATATATTAGCTCAAACATAAAAACAAAAATAAAAATATAAAAATATTTTTTTTTTAATGTATAAAGCAATATGTTGCTGTGGTAAATGCTTTTAGAAACACAATGAAGCTAA
>NW_015559231.1:0-646 GCF_001515605.1 Sinocyclocheilus anshuiensis | reverse complement strand
CTGTCAATAGAACTTCACATTTTTCTTTTCTGTTTGCAGGAAGATTATTTGTTTTTGATAGAGGAGGCAACATCTTCAAGGCCAAGCCTTAGTCTTGAAGGAACATCATCTATTGTTGAACATCAAGAGGTACACAAGCAAAAGCTAAATTGAACATTGTCAGTTATCAATTCTTTTTTACAACATTTGCCCAGCATACATTTTTGTCTTTAATGTGTAGGCACTTGAGGCCCAGTGCCCAATATGTACCAGAGCATTTCCGGTGTCACAATTAGAACGGCATGCCAGCTTTTGTGGAGAAAGGTAATGGTAATAGTGACTCACATTAAAGCTTAAAAAAACCCTAAAAGGGTTGTTCTCTGAAACCATATGATCACTGTATGATGAACAGGGCTCCATCTGTGACAGAAGTCACAGTCCCAAAAGAAATGTTATAGTCTTAAGCCAAAATTATTTTCTCTCTCAAATTAAACTGCATACAGAGACCAAGTTAAATGTGGCAGTGTCGAAACATAATCTTCATAAGAAAATCATAAAAGTTCTTGTGTGTTTCTCTGGGTGTAATATTTCTTTAATCTTTGTTTACACTATTGCTGATGTTTTTCAGTAAACAAATATTTGTTTACAACCTAAGTATATACATTAA
>NW_015559230.1:1416-2659 GCF_001515605.1 Sinocyclocheilus anshuiensis | reverse complement strand
TAGTTTTCACAATATGTATAAAACATAAATAATACAAAAACAAACGCTAAAGTAAATAACTGCCCTAAAGCACCATATTTTGCAGGACTAATCTAAATAGTTTGATTTTCTAATAACTATTCATTGCAATGAAGTAATTAACTCATTAAAGTTAGATTTTCTAATAACTATTCATTGTAATGAAGTAATTAGATCATTAACATGTTAAAGTGTTGTACAGAAACAAACAATGACCATAAAACATCTTCAAATAAGAGCAGCACAAAGCAATATTTAATGATTTCAGTGTCACATTTGATTCATATTTCGCTATATTAACATTTATGTATGGATGTCTAACGCGGCTCATTATAGGCTCAATGTAACGTTAGCAGTCTCTGTTTCAGTATATTTTAACAAACTAACGGATTTAATCTGCCAAAGATGCCAAAAGTGTAGAAATAAAATGGCGACAGCAACACTTGAGATCGATTCCCCTCACAGATCAATGTTTTAACTTGACTTGTTTTAACAAACATAGAAACAATCATTCACAAAAGTCTCAATTTAACGTTTTCCTCACATGTTGTTCTAAGTGTTTAAGTCAGCAAACACACAAACAGTGCTGTACTCGATGATAACAAGGCAGAAACGAGCTCGTATATGTTGCATAAACAAACTGTGTAAAGTGTATTTAACAATTAAATAAGTGAAATACTGTGATCTGCTCACCTCTCCTCAGAAAGGAGAGGTGACGGAGTGAGCGCGCGCTACTGGTGACGTCATCGCCGCGAGGCGGGATCATCAAAAAACCGCCAAACTATATTTAAAACGTCAAAACATCTGGATCAGATCAACAAAAAACCGCCAAACTATATTTAAAACGTCTACGAAACAACACATTAAACAAAAACAAGGGTTACTGACATAGACTAACATTTGAATTAATTTAGGTATATTTAACACTATTAGCTTGTTCTGTGTTTGATGGGAAATAAAACCAAAAGCTGTAGATATGTTTGTGGTGTATTCATTAGTGTTTATGCAAATATACGCGATCACGATAAACTGACGCGACAGACAGTGATTAACCTTATTCTTTTGTCTCTATACATAAAGACACCATAGGCGTAATCTGCGGGTGGGACATGTCCCCACCACTTTTTGCCAGGGTCGATATTGTCCCTATCACTTTTTGGAAGTAATTGAAAAATATATTGCGGAAGGATTAAAGGGAAAACAAGATCAACAAATCATTCTTCAT
>NW_015559230.1:604-965 GCF_001515605.1 Sinocyclocheilus anshuiensis | reverse complement strand
GCAGTGTCGGGTGCAAAGATGAAGTTGCCGAATGCCGACGCTGACTCGCTATCTACACATGGATGTGCCTTTAATAGAAATGCACCTTTTCATACGGACTACAAAATTAAAGAATATTACAAAATCGAGAGGGCGAGTTTTCCTTATATTTATTTTATTTTTCATATAAAAATTATAATAACCTGTTATATTTATATTTACTATTAAATTATATTATATTTTTATTATATATAAATTTATTATATTTACTATTTATTTTGCTGAAGGTGCGCTCAACAAAAATGATGCGAATATTGATGGTTTTCAAGCTAAAGTAAAAGACCGCTTCTTAAACCAGAGAAGGTGAACATGTTGGTATTCT
>NW_015559230.1:0-320 GCF_001515605.1 Sinocyclocheilus anshuiensis | reverse complement strand
AACGTTTTGTAAGCTAGTTTGTCATTGAATCTTACTGTTTTATTGTTGTTGTGCATTTTAATTAAAAATAATTAATCGATCTTTTTTTTTTTAGTCTTAAAAGGTGAAAGGTGTGTGGATGTAAGCAAAACAGACAATTATATTTTATTGTAAAACCTGACAAGATCGTGAAATCGAAAGCGAAAGCATCAGAAGCCCGGCTTATAACATGGCAAAAGAGGAACTCCCGTTCACAAAATTCAAATCACTAATAATACTACTGATGAAAAAGAACTGGTTGAATGTTAACTACTTTCGTTTCCATATAACTATAAACTACG
>NW_015559229.1:361-524 GCF_001515605.1 Sinocyclocheilus anshuiensis | reverse complement strand
CATTCAATTCATGGGCAACAGCTCTGGTGGACATTCCTGCAGTCATCCAGAGCGTGCACGCTCCCTCCTCCCTCAAAACTTGCGTCATCTGTGGCATTGTGCTGTGTGATAAAACTGCACATTTTAGAGTGGCCTTTTATTGTGGCCAGCCTAAGGCACACCT
>NW_015559229.1:0-195 GCF_001515605.1 Sinocyclocheilus anshuiensis | reverse complement strand
TTGAGAGAAATAGGCCTTTTGTGTACATAGAAAAAGTCTTAGATCTTTGAGTTCAGCTCATGAAAAATGGGGGCAAAAACAAAAGTGTTGCGTTTATAATTTTGTTCAGTGTATATATATTGTAACATTAAGTCTATACTGTCACTATTTATCAATTTAATGCATCCTTGCTCAATAAAAGTATTAATTTCTTAA